>NC_091360.1:2918367-3033367 GCF_038502225.1 Cherax quadricarinatus | reverse complement strand
ATATATATATATATATGAAATTGCCGACCTAGAGAATGTACAGAGAACTTTCACGGCGCGCATAACGGAGATAAAACACCTCAATTACTGGGAGCGCTTGAGGTTCCTAAACCTGTATTCCCTGGAACGCAGGAGGGAGAGATACATGATTATATACACCTGGAAAATCCTAGAGGGACTAGTACCGAACTTGCACACGAAAATCACTCACTACGAAAGCAAAAGACTTGGCAGACGATGCACCATCCCCCCAATGAAAAGCAGGGGTGTCACTAGCACGTTAAGAGACCATACAATAAGTGTCAGGGGCCCGAGACCGTTCAACTGCCTCCCAGCATACATAAGGGGGATTACCAACAGACCCCTGGCAGTCTTCAAGCTGGCACTGGACAAGCACCTAAAGTCAGTTCCTGATCAGCCGGGCTGTGGCTCGTACGTTGGTTTGCGTGCAGCCAATAGCAACAGCTTGGTTGATCAGGCTCTGATTCACCAGGAGGCCTGGTCACAGACCGGGCCGCGGGGGCGTTGACCCCCGGAAATCTCTCCAGGTAAACTCCAGGTATAATATATAAATATATATATATATATATATATATATATACATACACACATACACACACACCCACACACACACACACACACACACACACACACACACACACACACACACACACACACACACACACACACACACACACACACATATATATATATATATATATATATATATATATATATATATATATATATATATATATATATATATTACATGGGGTCCACCTCTGGTGTAAATTGAGGGACCCATAGCCTCGGAGAAGTGGATAAAAAGGCTTCAAGGAAGAATATATATAAATATATATATATATATATATACATATAAATATATTATATATATATATATATATATATATATATATATAAATATATATATATATATATATATATATATATATATATTTATATATATATGCTTGTGTGTGTATGTATATATATATATATATATATATATATATATATATATATATATATATATATATTATATACATGTATATATATATATATATATATAAATATATATATATATATATATACATATAAATATATTATATATATATATATATATATATATATATATATATATATATGTATATATATATATATATAAATATATGTATATATATATATATATATATATATATATGTCGTGCCGAATATGTAAAACTGGTCAATTAGCAAGAACTCATTTAAAATTAAGTCCTTTCTGAAATTTTCTCTTATACGTTTAAAGATATATTTTTTTCAATAATGTTATTGTAAAAATTTTTAATTTTGCTCCAAAAGAATCTTAGAAAACTTACCTAACCTTATTATAACAAGAACAATATATTTTAGCCTAACCCAACTAAATATATTTTAGATTTGTTTACAATAATTTAATACTAAACAAACACAGTGAAATATATTTTTTTCGTTAGGTTCAGAATGATTTTGGCGAAATTATTGCATACACAAATTTTCACTTGTTCTATATGGCAAGATGAGCGTTGCTATTTAAGCCAAGATCGCAAGTTCTGCCTATTCGGCACGACATATATATATATATATATATATATATATATATATATATATATACATATATATATATATATATATATATATATATACATATATATATATATATATATATATATATATATATTGGTGTTTTTATATATTTAGATAGAAGCTGTTGAATTTGAAAATAACTAAGTGAAACACGAGAAGTTTGGATTTTTTTCAGCATTCTCAGTAAATTCAGAGATTTAAGGATTCCACGAGAGAGTGGCCAAGGAATACTGATAGTAGGAAGCCCCTAGTCATGCCTGAGTCAGGAAGCCCTTGTTGAAGCCTAGGTCTGCAATCCCCTGGCGAAGTTTGGGTCAGGAAGTCCCTAGGAAAGCCTGGGTCTGCGATACCCTGGGAAAGTCTGGGTCAGGAAGTCCCTAGGAAAGCCTGGGTCTGCGATCCCCTGGGGAAGTCTGGGTCAGGAAGTCCCTAGGAAAGCCTGGGTCCGCGATTCCCTGAGGAAGTCTAGGTCAGGAAGTCCCTAGGAAAGCCTGGGTCCGCGATCCCCTGGGGAAGTCTAGGTCAGGAAGTCCCTAGGAAAGCCTGGGTCCGCGATCCCCTGGGGAAGTCTAGGTCAGGAAGTCCCTAGGAAAGCCTGGGTCCGCGATCCCCTGGGGAAGTCTAGGTCAGGAAGTCCCTAGGAAAGCCTGGGTCTGCGAGATCCTAGGGAAATCTTGGTTTGGGAAGGAAATAATTGAAAGCTGACTCATCAAAAGGGCGCCTTGATACTGGCGAATGGCTCTTCTTCCGAGGTACTGGAGCTGCCCTGCCGCGTCTTGGATCAAATCTGATTACTCGTTCCCCAAGCACTCTGTGACGCTTACGAGTTTCAAAAACTTCCTATGAAAAAAAATAAATAAATAAATAATAATAATAATAATAATAATAATAATAATAATAATAATAATAATAATATTATTATTATTATTATTATTATTATTATTATTATTATTATTATTATTATTATTATTATTATTATTATTATTATTATTATTATTATTACTATTATTATTATTATTATTATTATTATTATTATTATTATTATTATTATTATTATTACAGAAACTGTTTTAGAAGTTCTCTCTCTCTCTCTCTCTCTCTCTCTCTCTCTCTCTCATCATCCCATCTCCCCCTGTTTACCAAGCATTATTAACACATTTGGTTGGGAGATGTAGCCAGGTAAAGGGTGGAATATTCATGCTGGTGAGAGATTTACACAAGATTACCTATTCTGACGTGGGAATAAATGGGTCTGTAGAACCTGGTAAACACAGCTGATGCTTTGCCTTATGTCTGTAACGAAAAAAAAAAAGTAACACCAAAATAAACTTTTAATGGCACATCGTTTCGCTCACTGGTGCGCTTTATTTGGGTCACCTGTGAGCGATACGCTTCACACACAAAAATATTTTTTTTGTTTCAGGCTTGATAACAAAACATTATGAAAAGTAAACAGCAATAAAATCTCCTTTACATAAACTGAAGTTACCTCTTAACACGCTGGCCGTCTCCCACCGACGAAAGGTTATCCAAAATAAAAGAAACACTTTCGCCATCATTCATACTGTAACTGTCTTTGCAGAGGCGCAGATAAGACAGTTTAGATGTCACTCATAACTGCAAATATCCCAAACCCCTACATTAAAGTGCAGGCATTGTACTTCCTACATCCAGGACTCGATTCCGGCTAACCGGTGTCCCTGAATCCCTTCACAAAATATTACCAAGTTCACACTCCAATATATATATATATATATATATATATATATATATATATATATATATATATATATATATATATGTGTGTGTGTGTGTGTGTGTGTGTGTGTGTGTGTGTGTGACTCACGAAATCATAATAACACGATTGCAAACAAACCATACCACGAGTGGGGTTTGAACCCGCGGTCAGAGAGTCTCAAAACTCCAGACCGTCGCGTTAGCCACTAGACCAGCTAGCTTCAATAAGATTCGTCCAACTAGGTATATTTCTGCACTATAGGAAGGTTAGCACAGGCACCACTGTGTCCACAAGTGCAAGTTTTTACAGACGAATCTCCCGCTAGCATGGCTGTGACGAACTCTAGCTCAAGTCCCCTCAAAGCCGTCAACATGACTCACGAAATCGTGTCAGCCAATGTAGACGCACAGGTGTAGTCCCAAGTAATCTAATTATCATCTTTTCAGGGTAGCATGGTAACTCCTTCTGGACATCTGATACTTCTTTAAACATTCTCTTTTTCGCTACTTGTTTGTTGTTCCCATAATTTCACAATCACTAGTTTGCAGAAACTATGTTTTCCACTCAATAATAATAGAAGTGTCCAACAGTGTCCAAGGATAATCACACATAAACCTTCTATGTATATAGGAACTCCAAGTTCATCCGCCACCAAGTAGTGTGTTCACGATGCTTTGCGTAGCCTGTGGCGTTCACCGAACAGGCAAGAACATAAGGAGCAACACTGAAGCAGGCCTATTGACCCATACTAGTGAAGCGCTTCTCAAACCGAAACTCACTAACAAAAATATTTGCCCAGTCCATTTTCAAACCCAAACCCACTAACAAAATTATTTGTCCAGCCCATTTTCGATGCTACCCAAGGAATAAGCTTTGATAAACCTATTAACTCGTGTAAAAGTCCCACTCAGATCCAATCCCCTCTCAGTCATGTATTTATCTGGGGCTTCACTGTTGTATTAATGGTATACAATATCAACACATTGAGGAATTACCCACATATGTAATACATGGGTATTTCTGTTTTGCAAACGTTTCTCCATGTGCGAATTTTTTCCAGTTCAGTTAAGAGTTTATTACCTGGAGAAAGTAGATGAGGTAATCAGTCTCTCAGCCTTGAAGCAGATGTTCACTGCCTTATTCTTGACGAATTCAGGTAAGTAGTTAATCAGTACGCAAAATAGATAAGAGGTGCTCACAGTGTATACATTGTCAATGTATGAACAATAGGTACATTATCTGAGATGAAACGTAATTGAGTCCCATTCCACAGTCACTCAATAATCCCCAATGATTTAATGCTTCACCGTGAATATAATAATAATTCTGAGTATGTAACTTGAAGATGTGATGCAGAGGAGTGAGCCAGCCAGTATAAATATGAACGTCATTTTCGTGAAAATCTTGTGACTTCATCTCCGGTGGCAGGAATTACGACATCTCTCCTCATATTGATTCGTTAGGTTCTCTGGCAAGACAGTCCCAAAATTAGCAAGCTAGGACTGGCTGACCCTGGTTTGGAACCCGAACCATTTCTTGAATTGTGTATAATCGTGTTATTCTTTTTCTTCTGGATACTTGCAGTTTTTCCTCCTCCTGGTGACAACAAGTGTTTGGATATGGTATGATTAATTATGTTGGTTCAGGGATGTTTGTCGTCACTGCAGTTGCCTGAAGGAAATCAACGTCGTGTTGTTTCCCTAGTCTCTGCCAGGTGAAAATACGGTGTTGCTGATGACATTTAGATATTGCCCACTTTGTTGGTAGTGCGGAGGAATTGGGTTAACTCTAATCGTGTTATTACGTTTTTTTTTTATCCTAGTTAGTCATCAGGTCTTCACAGTAACCAGCTGCTGCTCTCTCTTGCTCACTCAGGCAGCGCCTACTAATGGAAGTTAAATGTTTGGCTACGATATTGCTGATAACGTAATAATATAGAGAGAAATAGCTCGAAGTCGATTAGTTGAAAAAAAAAGACACAACTGGAGGGAGGTAGTTTACTGAGGTGCTTCACATATGCAAAAGTTTTTTTCTGTCTCATACACAGGCGAAGAAATCTGTTCCTTAGCCGAAATGTTTTGCTAAAATTGCTTCTTGCACTTGTCTTTCTATTTTCTCCAAACCTAATGATTACCTGGAACTGTTTTATTATTATTATTATTATTATTATTATTATTATTATTATTATTATTATTATTATTATTATTATTATTATTATTATTATTATTACTAGTTGTAGTAGTAGTAGTAGTAGTAGTAGTAGTAGTAGTAGTGGTAGTAGTAGTAGTAGTAGTAGTAGTAGTAGTAGTAGTAGTAGTAGTGGTAGTAGTAGTAGTGGTAGTAGTAGTAGTAGTAGTAGTAGTAATAGTAGTAGTAGTGGTAGTAATAGTAGTAGTGGTAGTAGTAGTAGTAGAAGTAGTAGTAGTAGTAGTAGTAGTAGTAGTGGTAGTAGTTGTAGTAGTGGTAGTAGCAGTAGTAGTAGTAGTAGTAGTAGTAGTGGTAGTAGTAGTGATAGTAGTAGTAGTATTAGTAGTAGTGTAGTAGTAGTAGTGGTAGTAGTAGTAGTGGTAGTAGTAGTAGTAGTAGTGGTAGTAGTAGTAGTAGTAGTGGTAGTAGTAGTAGTAGTAGTAGTGGTAGTAGTAGTAGTAGTAGTAGTAGTGGTGGTAGTAGTAGTAGTAGTAGTAGTAGTGGTAGTAGTAGTAATAGTAGTAGTAGTAGTAGTAGTAGTAGTAGTAGTAGTAGTAGTAGTAGTAGTAGTAGTAGTAGTAGTAGTAGTAGTGGTAGTAGTAGTAGTAGTAGTAGTAGTAGTAGTAGTAGTAGTGGTAGTAGTAGTAGTAGTAGTAGTAGTAGTAGTAGTAGTAGTAGTAGTAGTAGTAGTAGTAGTAGTAGTGGTAGTAGTAGTAGTAGTAGTAGTAGTAGTGGTAGTAGTAGTAGTAGTAGTAGTAGTAGTGGTAGTAGTAGTAGTAGTAGTAGTAGTAGTAGTGGTAGTAGTAGTAGTAGTAGTAGTAGTAGTAGTAGTAGTAGTAGTAGTAGTAGTAGTAGTAGTAGTAGTAGTAGTAGTAGTAGTAGTAGTAGTAGTATTGTCATTATTATTGAGAATAAAAAGGCACAAAATCGTGACCTGATCAATGCTTAAATAAAGCGCACATAGGAGAGACAAACATACACAAATAACCCACACACAAAGAGGAGAGGAGCTTACGACGACTTTTCGGTCCGACTTTATAAATGGTCCAAGTCGGACAGAAACGTCGTCATAAGCTCCTCTCTTCTATGTGCGGGTTACTTGAGTATCCTTCCAGTCACGGTAATATGCATTTTTTGTTATTTTGAGAAAGAAACATGTGTGACTAGTTAATGGTCCAAGTCGGACCGAAACGTCGTCGTAAGTTTACTTCTCCTATGTACGAGTTATTTGTGAATTATTATTATTATTATTATTATTATTATTATTATTATTATTATTATTATTATTTTTATTATTATTATTATTATTATTATTATTATTATTATTATTATTATTATTATTATTATTACTACTACTACTACTACTACTACTACTACTACTACTACTACTACTACTACTACTACTACTACTACTATTTTTATTAATCACGGCTAAGCGCTTATCCCTGTAGGGGTAGTACTACAGCGTCTGGGAAAATAGGAAGTAATCTGGTTTGATTAAAGGAAGAGTAAGGCAGGTTCATTTTCCTGGACTAGGAGCCCATCACCAGTGCTAGGCACCTCCAGTGAAGGGAGCTGCTTGGTAAAATCCATGGAAGATTTCACGTGGAATATTTTTTTAGTAGGCTTAAGTGTAAATAATATTCTGAGTCCTTTCAAACACTTGTAATAATTTATGATGGTCACCAAGTAGGTTATTCTCTCATAACACCCTTGTAACACGTACCGTTACACTCCTAGCATGTTCTAACGATTTCGTAACGCGTGCTTTCACTTTCGTCAACAGAAGAGGACCTCAAACGAAGGTCAAGAAATGTGGTTAAAATTGTTATAGATATTCTCTTAGTAAACCTGTAAATTTCCCTTAAATATTTTAAGAACAATTTGTTTTTGTTATTTAAACATTTACGATTTTATTTTAGAGCTAAATTTACGAGATATAAAATCAGTGCACAACATTTGTGCTCTATCATCTGTGTCCTGCTGCCATTATGTGTGGTTAAAGTTTGTTACGGATTCACTCGATGCTAACTCAATTATTTTCCTTTTGAATTGGCAATTGTTGAATGAGTGTGTGTGACATTTGTTTCTTTCTAATTTATAGTGTTGTTATGGTTTTTCATGGAGTGGAACAGCGGTGAACTTTTCCTTGCATACCTCACTGACCTCTTGTGTCCAGCTATCAGTTTTTCCAGACTGAGAACTGTCTGGTCTATGTATACAGAGTGACAATTGTTGCAGGAATTCTGTAAAACTCTGATTTTCAAGTGTTGCTGCTTATTTTTCACTTACGACGAGTCTTGTACATTTATTGGGGTTAAAGTAAGCTGTTTCTAGGATTTTCTTGAGTTTTCTAATATCTACTTCTCGATGAAATGGTACAGTATCAGTAACATCTTGTCAATTTTTTTCTCTTTTGATTGGCTTGTCAATCGAAATTTGGTCCGCCTCATTCAGCCCTTCTAATATAAACCAATCTGCACAGCCCAACAGTTTTAATAGAGTTTACAGTTTTTTTCCTGATTAAGTTTACTTTTGGCTACAAATTCTCAGAGTTCCTAGAAGAAAGACGTGACAAGATTATTTTATTTTTGCTTAAGTGGCATGACAACTTTGTCGTTTGAGCTGGTTTTCTGTATACTGTGAATTCCAGTTGTTGAGTATTCATTATGACAAGCATATCTAAGAATTCACATTGATTATTAACTTTTAATTTTAGTTCGAATTTCATAAATGTTACTAGACGGCTGAGCTGTCTGTAGAAAGTGTCGAAAATTCTCCAGCTTTACTCCCAACAAAGAAAAAATGTCGTCGATAGGTGAATTCTCTTAAGATTAACAGGTGATCATTATAGTCCACCAGCTTGGCATGTGTTCAGCAGTAAACCTGCATGTTACTGTTCAACTGAATTACTTCTCGTTCTATTATGTCTGAATTTACGTGAAAACAGTGTTCTAATATGCCTGATCCTGACATCTCATTAACAATCTCAAATATTACATATGTTGCATTTGCGTTTCCTACAAGCTAATCATCTTAATTCATGTTAATTTTGCTTGTAAAATCAGTTGATCTTATTGCCAGTGTCTTGGTTGCTGCTGTTAGGTTATTCATAATTTCAAACAAGTTAAATTTAAGCTTAAACTGATTCTATCGAGAGAGATTCAACAGTTCTTCACTCTGTTCAATAGCGATCGTATTCTAGGCATTAGGCGGTTGCTTCCATGTGAAACTGAAGCTTCCATGTGAAACTGAAGCTTCCATGTGAAATTGAAGCTTCCATGTGAAACTGAAGCTTCCATGTGAAATTGAAGCTTCCATGTGAAACTGAAGCTTCCATGTGAAACTGAAGCTTCCATGTGAAACTGAAGCTTCCATGTGAAACTGAAGCTTCCATGTGAAACTGAAGCTTCCATGTGAAACTGAAGCTTCCATGTGAAACTGAAGCTTCTATGTGAAACTGAAGCTTCAATGTGAAACTGAAGCTTCCATGTGAAACTGAAGCTTCAATGTGAAACTGAAGCTTCCATGTGAAACAGAAGCTTCCATGTGAAACGTAAGTTTCCACGAAACGGAAGCTTACGTGTGAAACGGAAACAACAGCTTGGGAGGTACTACCATAATGACATATGAATGTAAAACGGAAGGCTGTTAAATTGTTCCCATTCTGACAGTATTTTGATAGAGAATAACCATTCAGGGAGGTATTACTAATATTGTGGGTTTGATGTGAAATGTTCCATCCATGGTATTGTGATTTTCCATTTTATATGTAACCTCCTTCAAAATAAGTGACTTGATTATGGTGAAGGGCTCTTGATTGAAGGACTTGGAACTACCCTCGCTTTCCAAGACTTTAACTTAATTGCCTACAAGTCATCAGGAGCTATGTGATCCGTACGGATTTTTACGTATATAACAACATAAAAAATATTTATATTTCTGGACCTGCCTCGTTTCACTTTCGGGCTCAAATGATTTATTGGAATTTTGTTGAATTCATATATTGCAAAAAAAAAAATCAGGCGACAAAGAAGTAATCTTAACATCTGATAAAAAGCATGAATTTTAACTCATATGTTAGTGCCCCCCATAACTTTTAACATCTAACACAATGCAGGGAAATCTTACAGAACGCAATACACATAACACACATCACAACATCTAACACACATAACATCAAATACAACATTCAAGGCGAGGAGCTATGTTTCAACCTCTAGAGGACGACGAGGTAAGGATAACTCACAGCGTGACATCATATACGACTCATAACATAATTAGGTGAAGTGAAGGTGTTTTAACCTGCGTTATCTCCTCTGGTTGACACAACAGTATACGTAGGAAAAAAATCGATTCACAAAATGATAATAATATTAATAATAATTATAATAATAATAATAAAAGTGATACTAGTACTACTACTACTACTACTACTACTACTACTAATAATAATAATAATAATAATAATAATAATTATTATTAATTTTATTATTAGTAGTAGCAGTGTTATCGTTGTTTTTATTTTATTTTTATTATAATTGTTTTTATGAAATGCTGAACCTGCGTAGGTCATTCATTGCAGAGAGAGAGAGAGAGAGAGAGAGAGAGAGAGAGAGAGAGAGAGAGAGAGAGAGAGAGAGAGAGAGAGAGAGAGAGACTGCACCTTCAGCCAGGCTCACCCGGACTAGAAACCCAACAAAACGTAACAATAGACAGGAATTGATAATACACTTATGATAAACAACTCAAATGTTACATTGCTTGTGTCATACTACCTGTGTGTGAGCTCATAGTCTTGCCCAAAAGAAATGGTAAATGTTTAAATTGATTAGACCTTTCCTGAATATCTAATCAATTATAACTCTGATACAGGCCAAATGTGTTTTCAAAATTTAGGAGAATATTTATGCCAGTGGGCACAATGGCGGTAATTGTAGTGTATAAACCATTTGTCATAACCTTACGTGGTTGCACACCAAAGTCTTCCCGTTTTTAAAACCGGGTTTTGTGTGGCTTGCTGGTGGGTCATTGTAGGTTCAACAACTTTTGCACACATGATGAAATAAAAAATATTACTGACGTCGCCCATAAAAGGTTTTCATTTTCTGGTTAACGTATATCACAAAAAAATGGGAGCGCCAATGGTTTTATTAGTAAATTGGTCCGAGTTGTTGTCGCTTATAAATCCCGTTCATTGTTGAACGAATTAGTGTTTATATCATTACGTAATTATTACGATCATATCACACACGGTATTACATTCGTAGATTATATTACGAGTGTAATTGCAATACCTGCAATTATTTTCGTGTTATAGATACATACGTACGTTTTCAGGGCAAAGTGTATCAAAATATATACAGTATATGTCTATACACATACATACAAATAATATATATATATATATATATATATATATATATATATAGAGAGAGAGAGAGAGAGAGAGAGAGAGAGAGAGAGAGAGAGAGAGAGAGAGAGAGAGAGAGAAGGGGAGAGAGAGAGAGAGAGAGAGAGAGAGGAGAGAGAGAGAGAAGAGAGAGAGAGAGAGAGAGAGAGAGAGAGAGGAGAGAGAGAGAGAGAGAGAGAGAGAGAGAGAGAGAGAGAGAGAGAGAGAGAGACAGACAGACAGACAGACAGACAGACAGACAGACAGACAGACAGATAGATAGACAGTTAGATGGATAAATGAATGCATACTGAATCAACATACACCCCGACTCACACCTACATACATACAAATACACATACGCACATGTGTGCGCAAACACACACGAAGTTATTTCTAGTACTACTGGATGATGGTTATTCACATATATGTATATGTTACATATGTAGAAGACTTCCTCTGGCTCATTCACTGTGTCTTGAGAATTGGTGAGGAGGCTTCTACTTTCTTCTATCTTCGTCTGTATAAATATCTCGAGTATTCTCCAAGGTTAGCAGGTAATAATCTCCTTTGCTTTCCTTCCATCACGATTGTCTACAGTCATCCTCTTCTCAGACGCTCTCATCTCCAGAGTATAAGACACAAAGCAGGAACAAAAGAAATCTTGACATGAGCTGTGTGAGAGGAATTCATTGATTGTTCGTCCCTTATTGCAGTATTTCTCCTTCAAGATGTACATGGCTTTCTCCACATAACATAACGAAGCTACAAAGAAATCGGTGCCGGATCTGCTGAGTTCTTTACATATGGACGAAATAGTTTTCTTACGTGTCTTTCAGAGGATCTCATATCTTCGAATTTTGCCCAGAGTGCAAGTGAAAATTTGTGCCGCTTTACTTATGGGTTGTAGAAGTTGCTCACTTTTCATATATTATACATGCGTATATACTAAGAGCAGCAATGTATAAATACCTGGAGTGGTATATATGTGACTGTATAAGCACATAAAGCTTACTTTTATCACTGTGTCAAGGACTAGGTATCCCTGACTGGCTGTGGACACAGATTGCGATATATTTTCAGTGTTATGGCTAAAATACATATGCAAAAGCAGAGACAGGAGGTGTAGTAGTGAATTGAACATGATGTATTTATTCCTTTTTCAACACAGGTATTTTTTAGTATTTTTTTGATAAGTACATTGTAAGACTCTTTTTGCTCTTATTACGTGAAGTACCCTTACCCAGGCCTCGAAAAATACTTCTTCACAAGTCAACGTAGAATCAGATAGCTGCTGCTCTCTGATTCTACGTTTTATATGACAAGGTGGTCCTATATTGGCTCGAAGCTATGGCAATTATTTCATGTACCAGTGAAAGGCTTTAATTAGGTCTAAAAAAGGGTAACATTCAATGTTACTTTAATTTGCCCCACAAATGGATGACCTCTCATGTAGACGATTGACTTTAAACTTTCTAAACTAATTTGCTAACTAAGCTTATTATTTAGTAATCCACTAGAGGGTAACAAACAATGTTTATGAGACCTCGTATTTGTTTCTATTAGTGCTCGTAGATAGTTCAGTAATTTAAATATATGAAATAGATTTTAACCAAAAGTAACAAAAAATATACTTTGACAAACAATAAAAGTCTCAATGTAGTTTCTTGAACAATTCACAGGTATCCCACAAATCAGAGAAAACACTTTAGACAACGTTTCGGTCAGTCCTACAATAACTCAGTTTGCAATCCATGATGCAGTAATGATAACCCCCCCAAGTCATAACATCTCGACGCGATTTTCATTGTGCAGGATCTGTACTCTCTACCTCGATAACTCATCTCTGATTTACCATCTTCTGTTTACCTTCAATAATCTTTCCATGCCTACATTCCAACAGCACGTCAAATCTCTCGGAAAAGAAAATTTCGCTTCATCTCACTCCGATATATCACTCTCACCAACTGAATGTCTGAGCCACTACCTCTACGTTATTTCATTCCCTCCTACCAACCCTTCCTCTGGCGTCCCCTACACCTTGCAACCAGCCCCATCATATGCAGTGCCAAGTTATATTTGGAAAGTTCGTCAGATAAGAAATTGTTTTCACTATCACTAGCCTATAAAAATCTTAGCTATTTTTTATGTTTCCTTCCTCAAGAGTACCACAGTTTTGAATGTACAGCTTTCTTTTTTAATTGTTGTGGTTATATGGGTCGAGTCTCAGCTCCTGGCCACGCCTCTTCGCTAGCCCTCACTGGGGTCACTCTTCTGGCTCCGAGTGACATATAGTACTTCTTCTTAAAGTTATGTGTGGATCCTGCATCTACCACGTTACTCTCCAGGTCGTTCCACTTCCTGAGTTTAGACTCTAAGGCTGAAGAAACACTTCCTAATATCCCTGTGACTCATCTGTATTTTCAACTTCTAGCTGTGCCCTTGTGTTCCTGTTTCCCGTCTCTCAAACAACCTGTAACCTGTCCACCCGATTATTTCCTCTCGGTAATTTACTTTTTATCATATCATCCCTATCCCTTCTTTCCCCTAGTGTCATAAGGTTGAGTTTCGTTAAGCTCTCCTTATATGACATGCCCCGTATCTCCGGGACTAGTTTAGTTGCAAACCTCTGCCTTTTCCCCATTTGTCTCATATGCTTTATCAGGTGCTGGTTCCTCACTAGTGCTGCATACTCCAGTAAGGGCCGGACATACTCCGTGTGTGGGTGGGTGTATATGTGTGTTTGTGTGTGTGTGTGTGTGTGTGTACTCACCTAACTGTACTCACCTAATTGTGGTTGCAGGGGTCGAGACTCAGCTCCTGGTCCCGCCTCTTCACTGATCGCTACTGGGTCCTCTCTCTCTCTGCTTCCTGAGCTTTGTCATACCTCTTCTTAAAACCATGTATGGTTCCTGCCTCCACTACTTCACTTGCTAGGCTATTCCACTTGCTGACAACTCTATGACTGAAGAAATACTTCCTAACGTCCCTGTGACTCGTCAGAGTCTTCAGCTTCCAGTTGTGACCCCTTGTCTCTGTGTCCCCTCTCTGGAACATCCTATCTCTGTCCACCCTGTCTATTCCCCGCAGTATCTTGTATGTCGTTATCATGTCTCCCCTGACCCTTCTGTCCTCCAGTGTCGTCAGTCCGATTTCCCTTAACCTTTCCTCGTACGACATTCCCTTGAGCTCTGGGACTAGCCTTGTTGCAAACCTTTGTACTTTCTCTAACTTCCTGACGTGCTTGACCAGGTGTGGGTTCCAGACTGGTGCTGCATACTCCAGTATGGGCCTAACATACACAGTGTACAATGTCTTGAACGATTCTTTATTAAGGTATCGGAACGCTATTCTCAGGTTTGCCAGGCGCCCGTATGCTGCAGCGGTTATTTGGTTGATGTGTGCCTCCGGTGATGTGCTCGGTGTTATGGTCACCCCAAGGTCTTTCTCCCTGAGTGAGGTCTGTAGTCTTTGTCCACCTAGCCTATACTCTGTCCGCGGTCTTCTTTGCCCCTCCCCAATCTTCATGACTTTGCATTTGGCTGGATTGAATTCGAGAAGCCAGTTACTGGACCACATGTCCAGCCTGTCCAGGTCTCTTTGCTGTCCTGCCTCATCCTCGTCCGATTTAATTCTTCTCATCAACTTCACGTCATCTGCGAACAGGGACACTTCAGAGTCTATTCCTTCCATCATGTCGTTCACATATATCAAAAATAGCACTGGTCCTAGAACTGACCCCTGTGGGACCCCGCTCGTAACAGGCGCCCACTATGATACCTCTTCACGTACCATGACTCGTTGCTGCCTCCCTGTCAGGTATTCCCTTATCCATTGCAGTGCCCTCCCTTTTACATGCGCCTGATCCTCCAGCTTCTGCACTAATCTCTTGTGGGGAACTGTGTCAAAGGCCTTCCTGCAGTCTAGGAAAACGCAATCTACCCACCCCTCTCTCTCGTGTCTTATTTCTGTTACCTTGTCATAAAACTCCAGGAGGTTTGTGATAAAAGATTTGCCTTCCATGAACCCATGCTGGTTTTCATTTATAATCTTGTTCCTTTCCAGGTGTTCGACCACTCTCCTCCTGATAATCTTCTCCATGACTTTGCACACAATACATGTCAGAGACACAGGTCTGTAGTTTAGTGCCTCGTTTCTGTTTCCTTTCTTAAATATGGGGACTACATTAGCTGTCTTCCATTTCTCAGGTAGTTGCCAAGTTTCAAGGGATGTGTTGAAGATTGTGGTTAGAGGCACGCACAGCATCTCTGCTCCTTCTCTAAGGACCCATGGGGAGATGTTGTCCGGTCCCATCGCCTTTGAGATGTCAAGGTCACTTAAGAGCTTCTTCACCTCCTCCTCAGTTGTTCGTATGTCATCCAACACTTGTTGGTATATTCCCTCTTGATGTTCCCTTCTGTGCTGTCTTCCCACAGCCCTTCCTGTCTCTACTGTAAAAACTTCCTTAAATCTCCTGTTCAGCTCCTCACATACCTCCTGATCATTTCTTGTGAGTTCTCCACCTTCTGTCCTTAATCTGATCACCTGGTCTTTGACTGTTGTCTTCCTCCTGATGTGGCTATACAACAGTTTCGGGTCAGTCTTGATTCTCGATGCTATGTCATTTTCATACTGTCGCTGGGCCTCCCTCCTTACCTGTGCGTACTCGTTCCTGGCTCTGCGACTGATCTCCCTATTTTCGTGTGTGTGTGTGTGTGTATGTGTGTGTGTCTATGTGTATGTGTGTGTGTGTGTGTGTGTGTGTGTGTGTGTGTGTGTGTGTGTGTGTGTGTGATAATAAATATTGCTATTTTTATTCTTATAATAATAGTAGTAATAATAATAATAGTAATAATAATAATAATAATAATAATAATAATAATAATAATAATAATAATAACAATGGTAATAATAATAATAATAATAATAATAATTATATTATTATTATTATTATTATTATTATTATTACTAAAGTTAAGCAATTAAATTGGTATACAAATATGCAAATAAATAAATAAATGACAATAAAACATACTGATATTTAATTGATGGCAGAAAACATGTGCAAACACCTGAAGATAACCACATAGATCAAGTAAAAACATCTGAAGTCAAGCTATTCTTCGAGCAATAAATCAATAAAAGGCATAACGAGGTGTCAAACAAGCCCTAGTGAAAATCCCCCGTGGCCCTCTAAACTCACGAAAGGCCATCACAATTGAAAGATTTATCTTTTGCCTTTTTTGCGGGGAGGAGGGGGGGGGGTTGGAGGGTGAAAAGCAATTTATTACGCGACCTGGTCGGGCCTTTGAAGCACACATCACACACGTGCCTTTCAAACTCAACTCTCACTCTGACAGCATCAGATATGACGTACATCAAAACACTTACAAAGGTATAATTTGAGGGCAGCACATCTACCATCGATAATACAGTAATTACAGTAATGGTTCTCTTTTCTATGGTTAAATATGGCAACAGTAAGTGATCCATGGAATAATATTTACAATGAAAAAGATATAGTAACATATGTTTATGTATATATATATATATATATATATATATATATATATATATATATATATATATATATATATATATATATATATATATATATATATATATATATATATATATATATGTTGTGCCGAATATGTAAAACTGGTCAATTAGCAAGAACTCATATAAAATTAAGTCCTTCCTAAAATTTTCTCTTATATGTTTAGAGATATTTTTTTCATTAATGTTGATGTAAAAATTTATAATTTTGCACGAAAAGGAATTTAGAAAACTTACCTAACCTTATTATAACAAGCGCAATTTATTTTAGCCTAACCCAACTAAATATATTTTAGATTTGTTTACAGCAATTTAATATTAAACTAACACAGTGAAATATATTTTTTTCGTTAGGTTCAGAATGATTTTGGCGAAATTATTGCATACACAAATTTTCACTTGTCCTATATGGCAAGATATATATATTTATATATATATATATATATATATATATATATATATATATATATATATATATATATATATATATATATATATATATATATATATATATATATATATATATATATATATATATATATATATATATATATATATATATATATATATATATATATATATATATATATATATATATATATATATATATTAATGTTATACTCTGTAGTGTAGCAGCAAGACATACCCTGCCTTTATCGGCCGGTGTGACTCTAGCAGCCATATTAGAAGACAATGAAATAGCAGGGGACCATGCTTGAGGCTCACTGGTGTGCTCGGCATGCTAACAGGTTGCCTAGTGTTTTGAGGCATCTGTAGCTGAGTGGTTTAAGGCATCATACCGGAATAATACAAGCATTATGGAATTATCAGAAGCACTTAAATTCCCATATATAATAATAATCTTCACAATACTTCCTGATCACAAATCTGCCGTATCACAAATTCGTATCACAAATTAAGCTAAAAAATCCCAATATCTTTACAAATCTACTTTACCCTAATTAAAGCTCCTCACAATTCCCTTTAGTCACAAATCTGCTGAACCACAATTCAGTTGGATCATCTCATTACGGAGATTCAGAGAATTATAATATAAACAATACGATTGCATTCGTCTAACCTGGCTGTTGTTAACTATCTGTGTATATGTTTTATGCAATATTACAACCATCTGTGTATGTGTTTTATGAAATATTACCAACATCTGAATCTGTATCATGTAATATTACCACCATATGTGTGTATAATATAACATTGCCACCATGTGTGTGTATCATGAAATATCACCGCCATCTGTATATCTGTATCATGTAATATTTCCACCATCTGTGTTCCATGTAATATAGCCACCATGTGTGTATATTTCATGTAATTTTATGAAATATTTCAAAAAGAAATTTGGTTGCTTGAGAGATACTTCAGAGAGAAATAGAAGAATAATTGAATAGAGGACTTTCAAATGGTTTACTTAGAAGAGTACGAAACAAACTACGGCCAACAGTAACAGCCTGGTTGATCAGGCCCTGATCCACCATGAGGCCTGGTCACAGACCTGGCCGCGGGGGCGTTGACCCCCGAAACCCTCTCCAGGTATACTCCAGGTACTTAACGATTGCGTACTTAAAAGAGTACCTAAGAGAGAGCACTTGGTTACAGAACATTTCAAAGAGTACTAGATAGAAGAGAGTATACATCTGTGACTTGCATCAAAGAGTACTAAGAATGAGTACGTAGCTATGATTCCCTTGAACCTGCTTGTATTGACGTGTTTAAAGATGTGCTGTGCGGTAAACATCCCAGTGGGTAGGTGAGGGGAATGGAAGGCAGAAAAAAATACTCACTTATGCTAAACGTATAAAGCTCAATTAATACCAACCTCCTGCCACAAGATATATTGTTGACTGTTATTTCGGTTGAAGACTAAATGACGGATATTTTAAAAACTGTATCCTTTTTAAATGAAAAAAATCTACGTTAGATTTTTTTTTATTTGAAGGGTCACTCAGGCAGTGTATCTGAAGCTTATATGGTAAGAGCATTGCAACTGTATGGCTATGTCAGCGTTTTTCTGGTGTTTTTGATGCTGTCTTTGACTGCATCAAACTAAGGACAAGAGAGATGAGATCCCTAATAATCTTTTCACTTAATAAATTTAAACATAGAGCGAAACATTTTTTTCTAAAGAAGCTTGGTTGAAAATAACTAGAATTTAACACTGCCTAATGGTGAAATCGAGAGTTCTTAAAACCGTGTTCTTGAGTCGTAGTTATAATAATAATAATAATTGAGTCGTAGTTATCAGTTCATTGATAATGTGATAAATCACGAAAGCGCTTGGAAATTCACTATTTTTCCACAGTGGTTGTTCGCATATTGTAATATCACCTGTTTACTGTATATATATATATATATATATATATATATATATATATATATATATATATATATATATATATATATATATATATATATATATATATATATATATATATAATTATTGTGCCCACGAACAAGTGGTATTGATTAATAACAACACTGCGACTAGCCAAGGACTCGAACCCATTCTGCTTTGGCCTGCCTCATGGTAGAAGAAAACTCATGACGCCTTTACCCACGGTCCCATGGGTAAAGGCGTCATGAGTTTTCGCTTACCATGAGGCAGGCCAAAGCAGCATGGGTTCGAGTCCTTGGCTAGTCGCATTGTTGTTACATATATATATATATATATATATATATATATATATATATATATATATATATATATATATATATATATATATATATATATATATATATATATATATATATATATCAACAATGTAAACAAGGCTTCAGTGCGGATAACCTTCACACAATGGGTATTGCAATTCGAGTAAAGGACTGCAGACAGTAATCACGTTGTTCCCTCGTTAGTGGAACTACGTAACGAGCCTTAACGACTGGTTACACAAACCTTGTAATGCTAACTCGAAGGAAAACTAGTACTCGGCATGGTTGGAGAATGGTCCTAACATTAGTTAGGATGTTAGTGAGATGAGGCTCAGTGTCCAGGCGCCTGAGAGTAAGTGAGCCAGCTTGAGATGGCAATTTTACACTCTACAATGCGTCGAAGATGGAACCCAGGCTTCCTGCATAGTATGGTCTCCTGGACTGTATCATTGAGCTTGGTCGACCTGAGAGGCATCTTGGAGCTTGGTCGACCTGGGAGGCATCTTGGAGCTTGGTCGACCTGGGAGGCATCTTGGAGCTTGGTCGATCTGGACGGTGCTCGAACTCCATGTGTGATGTAAACCGGTGGAAAACCATACGGTATTCTAATCCTGGAACATTACCCCGAGCCTCTTGTTAATGTGGGGTTGCCAGGAGACTAAAATATTTATATTTAAGTCCTTTCTAAAATTTTGCCTTTTACGTTTAATGATATATTTTTGTCATTTATGTTAATGTAAAAATTAATAATTTTGTACGAAAAAAATCTTTGAAAATTTTCTTAACCTTATTATAACAAGTGCAATTAAATTTAGACTAATCCAACTAAATATATTTTACGTAAGTTTACAATAATTTGATAATAAAGAAACTCAATGAAATATATTTTTTTTTCGTTAGGTTCACATTGAATTTTGCGAAATTATTGCATACACAAATTTTTGCTAGCCTTATTCGGCAAGAAGTGCGTTGTTATTTAAGCCAAAATCGCGAGTTTTACCAATTCGGCATAACACACACACACACACACATACATACATACATACATACATACATACATACATACATACATACATACAAACATTCATATGTATGTATACAAACATATGTATGTTTATGTATGTCTGTATATATATATATATATATATATATATATATATATATATATATATATATATATATATATATATATATATATATATATATATATATATATATATATATATATATATATATATATATATATTTTTTTTTTTTTTTTTTTTTCAACAAGTCGGCCGTCTCCCACCGAGGCAGGGTGACCCAAAAAAGAAAGAAAATCCCAAAAAATGTTTGAGATAAAGATAGGAATTCCGAGTCTCTTCGTCAGGAAACAACCTATTTTCCGGGAAAATAACTTACCAGAATTCTACTTCCGGAATGAGAGTTCTTCAGGTAGCAGTGTCCAAGAAAGAGAGAAGATATTAAAGTGACACCAGAATTTGAGGAAAGAAACTATCCACTCACCTAATCTGGTGAGAGAGCGAGCATTTTTACACGGATAAATTTAAAGTTAATAGCTTCCTACAAGGTGATAGAGAGGTGGGGGTAAGTTCCATGATGCTGGTGAAAGGCCATTTATCTATAGAATTTGAGTTACTTTTTCCTTCTTTGGAGTAAACCAGATTGACTCCCATTTCCCAGGCGCTGTATGGTTCTATGGATAGAGGGATTCCTTTTAAATTTAATAATCAAAATAGCAGAGTAATAGATTTTACTCTTCCTCAGCTCATTACAAAATACATGTATTTCTAACCTACGGGATGACACCTAAAACACCCCGATTTGCTGCCGGGTGAAGAGAGGCGACAGGTGTCATGACTTCCGTTGACAGCAAACGGCGCTACCACAGGGCTACGAGACATCTAGACTTAGTTACCTTGAAGAAATAGATCACATCGTAACCCTCTCCAGTGGAGATCTCTGTACCTAGTAATAATAATTATGTAATAATAATAATAATAATAATAATAATAATAATATTATTATTATTATTATTATTATTATTATTATTATTATTATTATTATTATTATTATTATTATTATTATTATTATGATGATGATGATGGCTATTATTATTGTTATTATTATTATTATTATTATTATTATTATTATTATGATGATGATGATTATTATTATTATTATTATTGTTATTATTATTATTATTATTATTATTATTATTATGATTATTATTATTATTTTTATTATTGAAAACTGGTATGGTGACACCGACAAGATGTGTAGAAAGAGGAATTTTTTTGCCACTGAATAAACTGTTCCTGGCGAAACATTTCCTCTAATTAATGTCCTGAACTGCACATAAGCGTTTCTTTCCACATTGTTGTTATTATTAACATTATCATTATTATTATTGTTGTTGTTGTTGTTGTTGTTATTGTTATAATTTTTATTAGTAGTACCATTATTATTATTATTAATGCGTTTATCAGTTAGAGGTTTTACAGTGCCTGGAAAACGTGAGGTAATTAGGTTTTGATCTGAGTAGGGGTAAGATAGGTTAACACTAATTCCTTATAACAAGAGTCTCTCACTAACGTCAAGGCAATCTCCTTTTCAGAGATTGCCTTGATGTTCTTAATCCAGTAGAGAGACATGACTGACTCCCTGGCCTCCAACCCCCTTTCTTCTTGGCCAGATTCAACTGTAACAAAACCTGGTTGGACTAGCAAGTCTTCTGGCCATTAAAAATTTTGGCCAATGCGCGGATCCACTCCAGCGAGAAATATTTGCTTTCTCCTGTGACGAACATGGGAGAAAATATTCCTCAACACTTTGGTTTGCTTCCGGACCATGCAGGGAAAAAAATCAGAACTTCCGGTATGGCTGCCGACGACGTTTTTACTCCTGAGAGGAGAAAGGTATTTTGTGTTGAGAGTAGTGATGCAGGAAACAGTGTTCGAGATTTTGTCTTCTCCAGATTATTTTAGCTCTGTGTCACTCCCACTTTCGTGATACATACATTAGATACTCTGAAAAAAATAGACTTAGTGTGTGAAAATAATACGTGAAGTGTTCATGAAACTGCATCAAAACTGCGAGTTCAGAACCTAGTTTTAAAGTCTTGTATAGTGTAGGCCTAGTCACCACTGTTTTTTTTGTGTGTACACACACACATATATATATATACAGGATATATATATCTATATATATATATATATATATATATATATATATATATATATATATATATATATATATATATATATATATATATATATATATATATATATATATATATATATATCTATATATATATATATATATATATAGATATATATATATATATATATATATATGTCGTGCCGAATAGGCAGAACTTGCGGTCTTGGCTTAAATAGCAACACTCATCTTGCCATATAGGACAAGTGAAAATTTGTGTATGCAATAATTTCGCCAAAATCATTCTGAACCTAACGAAAAAAATATATTTCATTGTGTTTGTTTAGTATTAAATTATTGTAAACGTATTTAAAATATATTTAGTTGGGTTAGGCTAAAATAAATTGTTCTTGTTATAATAAGGTTAGGTAAGTTTTCTAAGATTCTTTTGGTGCAAAATTTTAAATTTTTACATTATCATTAATGAAAAAATATATCTTTAAATGTATAAGAGAAAATTTTAGAAAGGACTTAATTTTAAATGAGTTCTTGCTAATTGACCAGTTTTACAAATTCGGCACGACATATATATATGTATGTATATATATGTATATATATGTATATATATGTATGTATATATATGTATATATATGTATGTATATGTATATATATATATGTATATATATATATGTATATATATATATGTATATATATATATGTATATATATATGTATATGTATATATATACTCTTTTTTGCAGGACAGGGATTATTTATTGAAAAGGTACAAACATGAATACAATATTACAACATGTCAAAGATTACAGTGTGTGTGTGTGTGTGTGTGTGTGTGTGTGTGTGTGTGTGTGTGTGTGTGTGTGTGTGTGTGTGTGTGTGTGTGTGTGTGTGTGTGTGTGTGTGTGTGTGTGTGTGTGTGTGTGTGTGTGTGTGTGTGTGTGTGTGTGTGTGTGGGTGGGCTTGTGAGTTTGTGTATGAATATATATGAACATTTATGTTATATTTTTGATGTCATTCTAACATATTTTTATAAAGCACTACCACGCCCCTCAAAAAATATATATAGATATAAATTGTTTGAATGTTACAGTATATTTTCTTTTTGTGGAGATGCTAATATAAATTTCCGATTGGCCGGCCTTATGGGTACAGCGTAGCGGCGAATGATTAGTAAACATGATCCTTGTTGACCCTCGACCAGTTCCAAAATTTGTGAAGGATTTTCGGGGAATTTAGTAGGAAAACATGTGGAGTGAAAGTTGAGATTGAGGGGAAAGCATGAGCACTGAAACCTGATGCTGAGCGTAATTTTAACAGTGAAAGCTGGGACTGAGAGACAACATGAGCAGTGAAAGCAGAGATTGAGAGATAAAATCAGCAGTGAAAGTTGTGACTGAGAAACAACACCAGCAGTTAAAGCTAAGATTGAAGGTAATGTAAAAACCCAAGTGTTACAGACTCTCCCCCCAACCCTCAAAATAATTGCAATTGACTAGGAAAAAATATATATTACAGCCGAACAGGACCGACCAAAACATCGTCTCGTTCTCTCTGAATATATCTAAATTAATTTCGCCACCTGGAGCTCATGGCATTGTTAGTGCTGTGTTCCAGCCAGCTTCAAGGCTCAGGCGAGACAGGTCAACTTTAGCTTAGGTTTTCCGCTGCGTTGTTACACAACAAGAATGCCAGGGAAGACTGCAGCACCAGTGGTGGTCCATCAGAACCGGTCCACCAGTTCTGGTCCTCCAGCGCTGGTCCACTGGAGCAGTGAAGTGTGCAAGATATACAGCCTCGTAGAGAAAGTGTTATAGTGTGTGGACTTTCAGTTGAGTACGTAGAAATGTACCCAGTGAAAAATGGGGATATTCATGGGAGTAAGTAAAAATGCATGAGAATATATGGAAATGCATGACTACATGGAAATGCATGACTACATGGAAATGCATGAGTTTGTTCTAAAGGAAAGGTTCCATATGTAAGTAGTTTAAGCAGTTTCACTAGGGTATTCATTGACGCCAGCGCCATCTATGGACCAGATAACAGACTTTGATGTCTTTCCTCTGTTTAATTATCTCCTTTAAGTGAAAAATAAGATATATGTACACATTAAAGACATTTATTGAAGGAGAAGCTTCGCCACAAGTGGCTCCGTTTCCTAGAAGTAAAAGCCCTTCACCCTTCAAGACAACTTACCTCTCTGAACTCTACCCCTTTGAGCTCTAGGAGCTCCGTAATAATGTTGGCAGACTTGCCAACAATATGTTAGGTAAAAGGACACAAGTGTAACTAATGCGACATTTTATTGTGGTAACATTTCGCTCTCCAAGAGCTTTGGTGTCAAGCCAGCTTGACAAAACTGGAGACCGAAACGTTGTCACAATAAAATGTCACATTAGTTGCCCATGTGCCCTTTCAACTGACGTATTGTTGGTAATTCAGCCAATATTACTATATTTTAACTAGCAAAACTCACTTCATCAAAACAGTCAAGTAATTTTTCTTTTTTAATTTTGTTCTCAATCTCACAAAGAATAATCCTTTTACGTGAGGAGAATCGAGGAGAGCGATTAGAGTTCGTAAGGAAGATATTGCGGGTCGTTGGGTCATCGTTAGGTCATCGTTGGGTCATCGTTGGGTCATCGTTGGGACATCGTTGGGTCATCGTTGGGTCATCGTTGGGTCATCGCTGGGTCATCGTTGGATCATCGTTGGGTCATCGTTGGGTCATCGTTGGGTCATCGTTGGGACATCGTTGGGTCATCGTTGGGTCATCGTTGGGTCATCGTTGGGTCATCGTTGGGTCATGATGTCTGTTCTTTCTGCACAGACAAAGGCTTTCACTGGATCAATGTTTCCCTCGGTACTGTCTGCCATTATGTTAATGGAATACAATACTGATAAGTTGATGCATAAGGCATATGTGTCTCTTTATTAGCGATACGTTTAGCCTGCGTAGCAGGCTTTTTCAGTAACATTCAGAGGTAATTTTAACGTTGGAGATAAATGTTCAAATAAAATTCTGTTGAGCAGCTAATGTCTTTTTCTTCATACCTGTTGACAACTTGCCATTTCATCCATTTTATACAGGACATCTATATAAAATGCAGTCCAAAATGAGCCATGTTTAAAAAAACTAAGCAAACATTGTTATTGTCTCACCAAGACAGAGCGAAAGAGAGAAGACAGCAAATTTATAAGGTACATCCTGTCTGTCGTGAGGATGAACATTAAAATGGTATAAAATACCGACAGATTGTTAGGTAAGACACATATGCAACAGTTGTTGTTTCAGACAACGGAACAATGCTCTTCTCCAGACTGAGGGACTGACCACCTCAAAACTTTAAGGGTGATGGACTGATTACATCGTCTTCAAGTATCTTCTGCTTCTATCAACTTTTCTGTACTCGACTGAAGAAGCCTACTGTGTAGGCGAAACGTTTCGAAATAAAGATACCTAACTGTTGCATATGTGTCTTACCTAACTGTCGTGAGGAGCTCCTCCTGTACAGTAATTCCTGTGCATAATGACTCTCCACAGTATTATCCTATTTATGTCTTTGATTTACAGTAAGTCACTGATGCTTCTCTGAGTCCCATCATCCCCAACCAACCTGGAGTGTGTGGGGCTTGCCTTTTCCAAAACTTAGGTCCAACTACCCAGTTTTTTTTTTTTTATTCGCCGGTATTCTCCCGGCCCGGGTCTTTTCCAAGTAGTGGTGACCCGGCCTTGGCTCCCTATCTGGGGAGTATCTCGAGGCCTAAGTCTACCATGGGAGGAGGTACAAGTACCTCCTCATCTTTGGGACCAAGTGTCCCCAGGCCTAGCCACATTCCCCGCCCTCACGGGGCTCGTAGAGAGAAGCTAGGCCTCTGGTCTACCATCTGCCCCGCCCCAAAGGGGCTGGTGGGGATGCCAGTCTTGTGAGCTGCAGATGGTAGCAAGCTTAGGCCGTACTACCCAGTTTCCCCTGAATCGTTTCATATATGTGTTATAATGTTCGCGCATCAAAAATGCTTATTTTCATTCTTTCTGATTTAATTTGCTCATACATACCTGCTGTATCTTCAAAGTTCTTCCTTTGCAAACTTTCACACAATTCTTCTAACATTTCCTGGGACCTTCCCTATACTCCTTTTCGTTACCCGGGATTTATATGCCATTTGGTTATGTTTACCTTTTTCCATTCTTTCTATATAAACAATCCTTCTCAACAGCTTTCTGCTTTTCATAACAACACGCGTTTTAATTTCTTCACTCTTTTCACTCTAATATTTACACTACACGTTGATCTCAATAACTACATCTCCACTGCTTCCAGCCTCCACCATGCTTTTCACAACAATACAAAAGCGGCAACACTACTATTCTCTGTAACATTCTCCATCTGGCATGAAATGACAAACTTCTTCCCGTAGTGATGGCATGCAGTGAAACAAGCCTACAGTAGAAAAAGTCATTGAAGAGATATCTGCATATTCAAATATTAGGTAGTGATCACGTTGGATTGCATTAGGCGCTAAATCCGTGTGGGTAATTATTATGGGCAAGAAGTACTGGAGATTCAATCCCTCTTCCAATCAAACTGTTGGTAGTAAAGCATTCCTTGGGATAAACACAAATAATATTGAATGTTGCATAGCCCAGATGTACCCTGGAACAGTGATTGTGGCTATGGTAGCAAGATTGAGTTTGGGAGTGAGAGTGGTTTTGGGAGATTAATAATAATAATAATAATAATAATAATAATAATAATAATAATAATAATAATAATAATAATAATAATAATAATAATAATAATAATAATAATAATAATAATAACATTAATAACCATATTCTTTATTTCTATAGAGTACAATATGTGTCATGTGGCTTTGGAGGAGAGTCTGACTTTAGTAATAATTTTGGTTTGCGTTTGGGTGTGACTTCTTCGGATTTGGGCATGGCTCTGTGAGTAAGTGTAATTTTTGGGAGTGAGTGTGATTTTGTGAATGAGTGTGGCTTGGGATGAGAGTGTGGCTCTGGTAGTGAATGTGGCTTGGGATGAATGCTTGGCTCTGGGAGTGAGTGTGGCTTTGGGATTAAAACTTTGGTCCTCTTGTGGATCCTTTGTGTAGAGATCGGACCTCCCTCCTCGCCCACCCCACTTTAACTTTTAACGTGGTAAAAAATTGTAGAGATTTTTTGAGGTGAGAATAAAAAAAGTCGGGATTTAGAGGGGGATTGGTAAAGGGAGATTACCCAGTGGGAAGCAGAGAAAGTTTAGAGAAAAGGAATCGGTAATGGAGAGGGAATGATTACGAGTATACAAAGGATACACACAAGATATCTAAAAAATAGAACACTGGATTTAAACAAGGTTGTTAATGTTTGATAAGTAGATGCTGGAACAAACAAGATGGCTGGTGCCTTTGTCGACGGGCTTCAGGCAAACAACCGAGGGCCCGAGAACGTTTCCGGATCGAGTCACTGAACATATTTCCTTACACCTCCTGCCCTTGTCCACCTGACAGTAAATACGTACATGGGTATCAACCGACTCTTGTGGTCACATCCTAGAGAGGTGATAGTATATCTTATATAGTGCTGGGCTTTGATATGAGCTGAAATATTATAACACCTCAAAATAATAAAAACAGTAAAAAATTAAGACACTAGTTAGTTGGCAGGAATGTATTCCTCTTTAGTTAAATGCTTAAATTGGATGATTCTCAATTACTCAGAGCAAATCTTGCAAACAACGCAGCCGAGAAATATTTAGGACTAAAGCGGACCTTGTACCTGCTCGACACAGAGGTTGCTAAAGTAAATATGAGTCCCAAGTTAGCTCTTACCTTGAGTATGCACCACTTTCCTGGACTGCATGCCTCTTACCTCTTCTCTGATTTCTAAACAACATGGAAGACTGTGCATGGCATCTAACGTCTCACCTTTACTCAACATATGGCAGCTTCCGCCACTAACATGAAAACGAACCATACACTATAAAGCTTATGTCACATGAAAGCATAAAATGATAACAAAGTTATTGATGTCATTAAATTAAAATATTATTAAAGTTTCCCATTAATGAAAGAGAATAGAAAACGGGCAAAAAAGATATCATTGGTGTTATGGACATGTTTGCTAATGTTTGTGTAACTCTCCGTAACTATATTTTCTCATAATTATTTCAACTCTTCAGTTGTATAATCACATCCCAGTATTTTGTATACTGAAAAATATATTTTTCTTGGTGTGTATATTCTGATAGTAGCAGTGAATATATACTTGGAGTGGTGAATATCTCAGTATACTTTACATAGATTTAGAGTTTACTTAAATCCCTTTACTAGGGATTTTCAGTTTACTTAAATCCCTTTACTAGGGATTTGCAGTTTACTTAAATCCCTTTACTAGGGATTTGCAGTTTACTTAAATCCCTTTACTAGGGATTTACAGTTTACTTAAATCCCTTTACTAGGGATTTACAGTTTACTTAAATCCTTTACAGGGGATTTAGAGTTTACTTAAATCCCCATCGACACCATGCAGGGTTGGGTAGGTGCTTGAGCCCGAGCGCTAACAAGATTGTCATTCCCATTAACCCCCTTGGGGCGGGGATGGCAGACCGGAGAGGCCTAGCTTGTGGCTAGGCCTGGGGACAGTTGGTCCCAAAGATGAGGAGGTACTTGTGCCTCCTCCCATGACAGACTTAGGTCTCAGACACTCCCTAAAGAGGGAGCCAAGGCCAGGCCACCACTTGGAAAAGGCCCGAGCCGGGAGAATACCGGCGAATCTTTAATAATAATAATAATACTTAAATCCCTTTACAGGGGATTTAGAGTTTACTTAAATCCCTTTACTAAGTATTAAAGTATACTGAGTTGGTGGTGTACAAGTTAAATTCAGCCTTAAAGTCCCTCTTGTAGTAGATAGGCTTTTAACCTAACAATGCACCCGACCAGTTAACCTTCCTTGACACTAGGTATTAACACCTACAAGTGAGTATACCTGAGTCTATACAACCGAGACTTACTCCAAATTCTTTCTTAGCAAACCACGGTGCGGGTGGCGTTTGAACCCATCGCGAGTGAGTCGTAACACTCCAGGCCAGTGCATAAACCACTGGGCCAGCTGGCTACAATAAGATTCATTTAACTAGGTATATTTATACACCATAGGGAGGTTAGCAAAGGCCACAACTGTGACCACAAATGCAAGTTTTAACAAATGAATCTCCTCCCGGCATGGCCATGACGAACTCTAGTTCATGTCCCCTCAAAGGCGTAATCATGACTCACGAAATCGTAATAATATTGTTGCAAACAAACCACGTTACGGGTAGGGTTAGACCCCATGACAAGAGAGTTTCACTGGCCTGGAGTTTTACGACTCACTCGCTATGGGTTCTAACCCCACCCGTACCCTGAGTTGTCTGCAGTCGTGTAATTAAGATTTCGCGAATCTTAGCAATTAAGGTATTCACGATGCTAGTGTATTAGTGAACTGCATCAAATCGACAGGAATTGAACTTAGCTAACTTAACCTCAAGTTCCACGTTTAACCAATAAAATTAAATGGAATTTCTTGAATGTTTAGAGGCAATATATAAATTGCAAGCCAACCCTCTCTGATTTCTATGAAATATTATCCAATAAACTTTTATAGTGTGGCAGCTCTCCTCTCCTTCACCTGGCTCTCCTCCTATATTTCTTCTTGCCACATTTATGCCCCAGCTCTAGATAAATGAAGTTTTCATTATGCTTATATATAAGTAACCAAGAATATATACATATATATATATATATATATATATATATATATATATATATATATATATATATATATATATATACATATATATATATATATATATATATATATATATATATGTATGTCTAGCCAGAAGGGTGCTTTACACTACAGTTTTTAAACTGCAACATTAACACCCCTCCTTCAGAGTGCAGGCACTGTACTTCCCATCTCCAGGACTCAAGTCCGGCCTGCCGGTTTCCCTGAACCCCTTCATAAATGTTACTTTGCTCACACTCCAACAGCACGTCAAGTATTAAAAACCATTTGTCTCCATTCACTCCTATCAAACACGCTCACGCATGACTGCTGGAAGTCCAAGCCCCTCGCACACAAAACCTCCTTTACCCCCTCCCTCCAACCTTTCCTAGGCCGACCCCTACCCCGCCTTCCTTCCACTACAGACTGATACACTCTTGAAGTCACTCTGTTTCGCTCCATTCTCTCTACATGTCCGAACCACCTCAACAACCCTTCCTCAGCCCTCTGGACAACAGTTTTGGTAATCCCGCACCTCCTCCTAACTTCCAAACTACGAATTCTCTGCATTATATTCACACCACACATTGCCCTCAGACATGACATCTCCACTGCCTCCAGCCTTCTCCTCGCTGCAACATTCATCACCCATGCTTCACACCCATATAAGAGCGTTGGTAAAACTATACTCTCATACATTCCCCTCTTTGTCTCCAAGGACAAAGTTCTTTGTCTCCACAGACTCCTAAGTGCACCACTCACCCTTTTCCCCTCATCAATTCTATGATTCACCTCATCTTTCATAGACCGATCCGCTGACACGTCCACTCCCAAATGTCTGAATACATTCACCTCCCCCATACACTCTCCCTCCAATCTGATATCCAATCTTTCATCACCTAATCTTTTTGTTATCCTCATAACCTTACTCTTTCCTGTATTCACTTTTAATATATATATATATATATATATATATATATATATATATATATATATATATATATATATATATATATATATATATATATATATATATATATATATATATATGTCGTGCCGAATAGGCAGAACTTGCGATCTTGGCTTAAATAGCAACGCTCATCTTGCCATATAGGACAAGTGAAAATTTGTGTATGCAATAATTTCGCCAAAATCATTCTGAACCTAACGAAAAAAATATATTTCACTGTGTTTGTTTAGTATTAAATTATTATAAACAAATCTAAAATATATTTAGTTCGGTTAGGCTAAAATATATTGTTCTTGTTATAATAAGGTTAGGTAAGTTTTCTAAGTTCCTTTTGGTGCAAAATTATAAATTTTTACATCAACATTAATGAAAACAATATATCTTTAAACGTATAAGAGAAATTTTTAGAATGGACTTAATTTTAAATGACTTCTTGCTAATTGACCAGTTTTACATATTCGGCACGACATATATATGTATATATATATATATATATATATATATATATATATATATATATATATATATATATATATATATATATATATATATATATATATATTGCAGGCTAGTAGAATGAATTTAGTTCTGAGGCACCCACACCATCGTATGTCCTCGGATCATGGTGTAACACCTAGCTCTGCTGGGTGCGTGAACTTTGTAGGATTGGACGATCCTGCGGGCTACAGAGTCGTAAAATTTCGCTCACTGTGAAGCGTGCAAAAACGACACGGGTTTGAGCCCCCCGCTAGTCGCAGTGTTGTTATTTATTAAATACCACTACAGGCCAGTCTCAAAATTAGCAGGCCAGTGTTGTAACACTATACCAAATAGTCCTAATAACTTGCGTCTAAGTACATTTCTCTTCACTAGGTAAGTTATCGTAGGTCACACTGTAACTACAATTTTTTAAGATACAAATTTCACACCAACATGTATCTGGCAAGCTCTTGCTCAAGTCCCTTCAAAGCTGTGGTTTACAGTCATTTTATTATGGCGTCCCGAGTTACGAATCATTATTTGATGGAATATGATCTAATATCATTTGGACAACTCTAATATAACAATATTTAAAGGAAGATTGACTAAAATTATTTAAAGGCATATGGTCTAATTTAAATCAGAGCCGTGTGGACCAATGTTATTTAGAGGAATATTTCTCTTTATAATTTGTGAGCAATTTAGGCCAAAATTATTCAGAGAAATTTTGACTAAACTTCCTACAAGTAGATATTAAATACTTGTTTGGCAAGGAACAATACGACGGGGGAAGAGAAGTCAGGTTTCACAGCGCTTTCTTCTTGACAACATTTCGTTCCCTGCAAAACTTTATAAAGCTGAGATAACTTGATAAAGTTCTTCACTGAGCGATACGATGTCCCATTAAAACCTTGTTCTGCACTCTGTGCCTTCGTGTATATTTCCATCTTAATTCCGCCGCAATATTTCTATAATAGACAAACCGTGTCGTCATTATGTGATAAATGGGTTGACACACTCAGGAAATGGTGTTCTGTAAACAATTGTTGTATAAGTGAAAAACAGTATGGAAGAGTATGCGTAGACGTGTGTTGGAGGGAGAGAGAGAGACAACAACGAGGATACGCATCTGGACATAGGCGTGGAGGGTGAATGGAGTATGACTTGGAATGACATGGAGAGTGACTGGGAAGGGTCTGCTGAAGGGGAAGACAACAGGGTGATGCAGACAATAGGAATTTGTGGCGGACATGTCTCGTGTGAGAGGCACTTCTAGGGAGGCACTTTCTGATATGAGTGTTTCGAGTATGAGAGCAAAATTAACAACACCGTGGATGTAACAAGTCACAAATAACTCACTTTCAATGACGTATCTGTCAATCCTGGATCGTTTGGGAAGGTATTTTTATTATAAAATTATCTGAGGGTGAAAATGACATAGGAAATAAACTTGTAATTCATCCACAGGTATCCAAAGCAGCCAGTTTCTTGTTTGAGTACCTCAGTGTTGTGGCCCAGAGTGATAATATCTGTATTCCTCTAGTCAACTGCACTCAAAACTAGTAATAAATACTACTTCTACTATTACTACTACTACTACTACTGTCACTACTACTACTACTACTGTCACTACTACTACTACTACTACTACTACTACTACTACTACTACTACTACTACTACTACTACTGCTGCTGTTACTACTACTACTGTTACTACTGCTACTGTTACTACTACTACTACTACTACTACTACTACTACTACTACTACTACTACTACTACTAATAATAATAATAATAATAATAATAATAATAATAATAATAATAATAACAATAATAATATTAATAATAATAATAATAATATACGTAATAAATCAACATACCCATAATTTTAGTAATTCTAATAAAATTAATTAAACCAATATAACTGTGTTTTGAGTGAGATCACATGATAATTATCATTCTCTAATTATAATGCTATAATTAACCAATAATTATGACACAACGTTATTTATAAAGTAAATTAGGTCTTCCAGTAATATATCATAAAATCTCACCGTAGGAAGGTCTCAAACCAAAGGGAAACTCGGTTTAAAATTTGAAAGTTTGCCAGTGGTTCGATTCCTCCCTCCGGTGAGCTGTTTACAATCTTGTCATTCCAATTTGTCGAATCGATTTATTGTAAATATTATCAATACAGAGCACAATCATAGGGCATAAACACCGAGAGATTTACTTCTTAATGTATACACAGATAGATGGATAGATTTTAGTAAACATACACCATTGTATATACAGAGAGAGATATACATTTCTAAGTAAATATACCGCAGTTGGTGTGTATATACATAGACATATGTCTATAGTTAAGTAAATATACTCAGACTGGTGTGTATCTCTCGGTGTATATACACAGAAAAGTGAGCATGTTTCGGTGTATATACAAAGATATACAAACCTCGAAACACATATTCACCGAAAGGTGGGCATCTCTCATAGTATTTACACTGAGATGTGTATGTATCAATACACATACACTAAACGTTTAGTGCAATCCTATTTCAAAGATCAAAGTCTTCATAACTACCCATGTATGGGATATACTCTCAGTCTTCATGGCCTCGCACACTCCTGAATATTTAAATATGAGATACAAACATATCCAAAACTATTTTAGTGTGCCGTATTAATGTCAAAAAGAGAATACGTTACTTCCATGTAGGGAACTTTTTCTCGTGTTTCACACAGACTAAATCGTGATATGAAATTCTGCTTGAAATTCTTTTGAAATCTGTGTAAATGCTGATGAAACATCAATGCAATCTGGCTCTTCATTCGAAATCTGACAGATATTTAAATGCAATTTGTTAATATATCCAGTATGTGACAACCGTTTAAAAGCTCTCTGGTGGCAGCTATTTAAATGAACTTATAATTTACGCCTATCATCTGAATTAACAGGGGTTTTAGGGACACTCAAAGTTTCGACAAGTTAATATAACCCAACATAGATTGTGCAAATGATTTTAATAACCAACAAGTTGATAAATGAGACACTTAAACAACATTTGTCTTTACTCTGGAAACCTTTCGCCAACCAGTGGCTTCTTCAGTCCAATACAGAGCAGAACGATGGAAGATGAGGAGGAGTTTCAGGTACTCAGTCACTCAACCTTGAACAGAAGTGTTCACTCTATTAATCAAAAGTGTTGGACTGAAAACATCTAATTCAGGCCAAGGGACTGATTACCTTCAAAGTCCTCTTCTTCCACCGTTCTTCTCTGTACCGGACTGAAAAAAGCCACTGGCTGGCTAAATGTTTCCAGAATAAAGATAACAAAATGTTGTACAAACCTCTCGTTTATTAACCAAGCATAACCTAACTAAACCTAAATTACAACAACGTTGTAATTTAGGTTGTAATTTATACATTGCAGAGGTTTGTGCCAAGAAGAAATCAATGAAATATAATGTGTAGTCAAAGGGAAGTCCTAGTTGCAAGACATGTGTTTTAACTGATAGTATACTAAAGAGGTAAAATATACTTCAATATTTAACTAGGTAAGTAAAACTAGGTAGCGTGTTCGCTTTGTGGTACGAGAACTGAGTATCGAGCCTCCACTATTCCTTACGTTTAATAACAACACTAATAATTATAACTACTACTACTACTACTACTACTACTACTACTACTACTACTACTACTACTACTACTACTACTACTACTACTACTACTACTACTACTACTATTACTACTACTACTACTACTACTACTACTACTACTACTACTACTACTACTACTACTACTACTACTAATAATAATAATAATAATAATAATAATAATAATAATAATAATAATATACTTCACTGATACACAGTGTGTGTGGGAGGAGTATGAGGGAGGTATACTTCATGGGAGAAATATCCTACATGAAGGAAGTATACCGTCTGGAGTGTAAGGCATATTATTTTCCGGAGTTATATTTTACGAAAGATTTACATTGTAAGATGGAGAACCTCTGTGTGAGGAGGTATAATTTGTCAGGAAGTTATGGTGTTTGAGGCAGATTTCATAGGTAAAGTTGTTTTTTTTAAGGGCGGGGGGTTAATTATTAGTTAATGTTATGTTTCGTGTGATAGTAGCTACTAGAGATATATATATATATATATATATATATATATATATATATATATATATATATATATATATATATATATATATATATATATATATATATATATATATATATATATATATATATACATATGTCTGTACTCACCTAATTGAGGTTGCGGGGGTCGAGTACATAACATACATATTTTCAGTGTTAAATATTTAACAAAGCATTGTTAATCCACGGTAAATTTTAACCCAATATCCGGCCATTAGCTTCAACTTTCAACCATTTAGTTCCTCGCGGCTCTAAGTTTTATTTGTCAGAAAAATAAAGCGAAATTTATTAATTATTCACCGTGGTACTGAGCTTTTCACTCTACACTTTACCTTCAAAGGTTACATAACTAAACCAATTTATATGCAAATATACGAAGATACGACCAAAATAAAAAAAAATAAAACTCGTGTACGAGAATAATTTCAGGTTTATCGAATATTTCCATAATGCAAATCCGTTTACAGACATTCTACAAAAAATGGTGAGGCAATTATTAGTATATTTATGAGGGGAACGCTAAACCCCTAAGGGTCGTACAGCACCTGGGGAATGAGAGGTAACCTGGCAACGCCTTTAATACACTTGAAAGGTTATTAATCCACAAAATTTGACCTATTTTCCAATGTATACTTTTTTATATATATCCCCAGTTCCATTTTTGAATTATCATTGCAACTAAAATTATCAGGAGGGAGGTTTTATAAGTGCATATAGCTATATAATTAACAATAAAAAAAAATTAAAACAAAAACAGCCGCCTGGCATTAAATGGAATATACCTGGAGAGGGTTTCGGGGGTCAGCGCCCCCGCGGCCCGGTCTGTGGTCAGGCTTCATGGATGGCCGGGCATGGTGGAGCATCGGCAAACCCAGACAATACTTATATCTACACGCCTAACAGGCGATCTAAATAATGTAGAACTAGCCAGATGGGGGATGTTAACTCTTGTTCCTTTGAGCTGCCTTTTGCAGCATCAGGAGCTATGCAATGTTGCAAGACAGCAACAGATAGGATGGAAAATTTCCTGAGGCAGGACACATTGACCGTCAGTTACATATTTTTATTTTGGTCACCTCTGTATTTTTGACTGAAGAAACCTCTTGTGCAGGCGAAAGGAGTCAGTATTGAAGATACCTGTCTATTGTACATACGCCTTGCTCATTAACCTGCCGATTTAACAAACATTATTATGAAACTGTTAATTCTTGTCATCGTTACGCATATTTACAGCCTATTAACCATGTGTTTCCTGTCTATCATTCACGTTTTTCCTTACTATTCTTCGATAATTTTATTCGTATCTTTCACGTATATCCTCTTTCTCTCTCTCACTCTCTCTCTCTCTCTCTCTCTCTCTCTCTCTCTCTCTCTCTCTCTCTCTCTCTCTCTCTCTCTCTCTCTCTCTCCTTTACATAGCAACCTCAACGTTCTTCACTATCACTGGACACGGTAACTGCAAAATGCTTTCAATAGATTACCTCTTCTGCTCGAATATTCTGGCTGTCAGCACTATGTTTCCTCCCTCGAATTTCCAGCATTACAAATTACAGTATAACTGAGTTAGCATCAACGCGGCTTAGTGTACAGTAACATTTCAGTGTTATGCGAGGTCAATGTTTTCCAGAAAATTATTGCATCTGTAATTACAGCAATAATAATAATAATAATAATAATAATAATAATAATAATAATAATAATAATAATAATAATACAATTTTCATCAACTTGGAGGAGGTAGGTGGTTGCTCAGGTAATTTGACATATAATCGTATTATACTGATGGTCTGACACACACAAGCTCTCCCTAGAGTGCTCAGTAGTAAGCATCTCAATGGCACGCTAATTCCTCATTAGCAGCAAGTTTCCTGATCGGCTAATTGCTCTTATAGAAGTTAATGGAAGGTCAAGATGGATTTCCAAGCTCTCCTTGAACTTGCTGTCATGTTCAACTGCGAGTAAGTAAATGTACACTTGCTAGTCCACTGTAAAGGAGTATCGAGGAATGCCATTGGAAATAAGCCACACTGCTTGGCTCTCCTGAGCTGCTCTGGGTTATTTACCCTCCGAAGAAGGTCTGGGTCGAGACATGGCAAGTCTCCTTACATCTGCTGTCTCAGTTTACCTAGTAGTAAAGCACTTTCTGGATGTTTGTCTATTGTTGTGAGTGGTATCCTCGTTAATACTGCTTAGATGCTGATGGGCTTTGAAGGGACCTGAGGTAGGATAATAGTTTATAGCCTACAAATGAGATAAACTAGGATAACAGCTTTTAACCCGTATATGAGTTGAGGTATGATAACAACTCTAAGCCTGTAAATGAGATGAGGTAGAATAAGAGTTCTTAGCTTTTAAATGAACTGAGGTATACAGTTTTTAGCACGTGAATGATAAAAAAAAGCATTTCTAGTCTTGCCAGAAATACTTTTTACAATTCAAAAAGGGACATCCATTCTTATTCAACTAAAAATATGTTGGTTCTCCCTTACCATGAAAACTTGAACATTTGAAGGTGTGTCTAAAAGATTCCTTGTAAAATATGTGATAAAGTTTATTAAGGTCAAACCGGTAAAAATCTTGAACTAAGATTAAGACGATAACTTAAATACAGCATTAGAAATGAACAAGATTCTAATGTGAGAGATTTTAACCATCCTATTGATTTAAAAAAGTGAGAAAGTTGTATCAAGCAAGTCCATGGTCGACAGGAATATAATAGAAACATGATTCATAAAAAGCAGTTTTGAAAATAATATCAATATTTCGTTTGGTTTATGTAAATTGGATTCATTTATAATTAATAAAATTTGGGAAGAATTTAATGACACATTAGACAATTAAAAGTCTTAATCAATGCTTGGGAGGAGTAACAGTAGTGTTTCGCAAACTCGGGTGTTGTGACATGACTGTGAGGCGTAGTCTTGCCCTTATATGCCGTCCTTTTGATGTTTTATTTTTATAGTTCCTTGATAATGGAAGAAGTCAGGAAAGCGCTTGGTATTTCACTATTTGTCATAGTGGTTGTTCTGCTTAGAGCTTCTGGTCGATACTGACATAATAGCAACAAGCAATTGCTGCAGATATGTTGGCTGCACATTCATGCTGCGAATCTCCCGTTCCTCCACGTTCCTGTTGTATTGAGATCTGGTAACTGTGCAGGCCGTTAGAGTACACTGAGCTCATTGTTACGTTCGCGGAACTAGCTTTATGATATGGCGCGTTATGCTGCTGGAAGTAACATAAAGAGATGCCTATGCTCAGCAATACGGCGCAGGTGGGTTTTGGCATTTAAACAACGCTCATTTGGCATTATGGGGCTTAATGTGTGCCAGGACACTATTTGTCAGATCAGGCGAAGTTTTTCCACTCTTCAACTTTCCAATTCTGGTGAGACTGTGCCCATCATAGCCTCAAATTCCTGTTCTTTTCTTACAGGACTGGAACTCGGTGTGGTCTTCTGCTGCTGTAACCCATCCACTTCAAGGTTTAACGTGTTGTTCGTTCAGAGATGCTCTTCTGCATGCCTCTGTTGTGGAATAATAATAAAAAAGAATAACATAATAAAAAAATATATAATAAAAAATAATAATAATAATAAAAATAATAATAGTAATAATAATAATAATAATAATAATAATAATAATAATAATAATAATAATAATAATAATAATAATAATAATATATGAGCGACATTAATAATAACACAACCACTGTAACATAACCAAGAAAAATAATTAAAATGAAATGTCTCTCTGGAAATTCTCGACGCTTCATTCTAAATGTATTTCCAACAACAATTTATTAAAACATTTTGATCTAATTAGTTTCTCCAGGTTAGGAAGACGTTTATATCTTACAGATAGTTATATATGAATGTCCTCCATATCGTGTGGGAAAATAATCTTAATGAAAGCAGGTTCTCTTAATTGCACTGACCTAGTTTCCTTGGCGTCGACCGTCAAGCCTCCAGTGACAAAGTCACAGAGACGTCGACTCTTTCCAAAAATAGACGCGGTTGCAAGTTCCCAGAATTCCTATCAGGGCGCCGGGGTGACACAACTGGGTGTCTCTTCTGATAAATAGTCGTACCATTATTATATCAAAGGTATAATACGAGAAATTGGAGACTAAGACACGAGTGCCGTCCTGAAAATCTCGGTTGAAGTGTGGTGTCGACGACAATTGGTATAAGGACATTTACTGACAAAAGGACGATCATTCACCTATACGAGGCTTTAGCAAGAACCCATAAAAGTTTGGTGAAACGTCGTACTAATGTAAAGTTTTCTATTGCTGTTTATCTCTTTTTTTTCACCAGTTAACTTTTTTAAGAGACGTCTCGCCTCTAAAGCAGCACAGGTAGTATTTCCATTACGAATAATTATCAGACCTACATACACAAGCATTATAGAACCATCTGTTATTTGGAAAACGTTTCGTTGTGTAGAGCTTTATCAAGTTATTAATTTGACTTACGAAATCGTAACGACACAACTGCAAACAAACCATACCACGGGCGGGATTGAACCCGCGGTCAGAGAGTTTTGAGGCTCTCTGACGGCGGGTTCAATCCTGCCCGTGGTATGGTTTGTTTGCAATTGTGTCATTACGATTTCGTGAGCCATGTTGACGGCATTGAGGGGACTTGAGCTAGAGTTCGTCACGGCCACGCTAGCTGGAGATTCGTCTGTAAAAACTTGCATTTGTGGTCACAGTGGTGCCTAAGCTAACCTTCCTATGGTGTAGAAATATACCTAGTTGGACGAGTCTTATTGTGGCTAGCTGGTCCAGTGGCTAACGCGACGGTCTGGAGTTTTGAGACTCTCTGACCGCGGGTTCTATCCCGCCCGTGGTATGGTAAGTTGTTAATTTCATAAAGCTCTGCACAGAATGAAACACTGTCATAATAAATGCTTGCTCTGCACTTTCTTTTTTTCTTCAGTTGCGAGACCTCCCATAAAGTCATTAAACAGAGAAATATTCCAGACGCCATATACATCATTTTAAACAATTTGTTTGAGTATGTAGAACCAGCATGGATCCCTCACCTTGTCATACATGAAAAGAAGCTTGAAAAATATTCCGAGGAATATTATTCTATTGGGCCAGGAGGTGAAAGACATTAGCTACAAGGAGTCAGGAGTGTTGAACCTCGTGTACAAGGAGTCAGGAGAGTCGAACCTCGTGTACAAGGAGTCAGGAGAGTCGAACCTCGTGTACAAGGAGTCAGGAGAGTCGAACCTCGTGTACAAGGAGTCAGGAGAGTCGAACCTCGTGTATAAAGTAGAATATAATGAGAGGGAACATGGGAGCTAAACAATGTTATCGATAATGAAGGGAAATAAATAGACCTAGAAGAAAGTAAATAGTGAAGAAATGCCACAAGAGCGACGATAGAACTAGAACACAAATGGAAAATAAATACGCGAAAAGGACGCATAGATATCAGTATCAAAAAATACTCTCTACCAGTGAAGGAAGGAAAGACACGCTGGTCCTCTCCCACCGAGGAAGGGTGAGTCAAAAAAGGAACAGTTTCACCATCATTCACTCTATCACTGTCTTGCCAGAGGAACGCAGATACGACAGTTTAGATGGCCCTTTACAACAAGTTTCCCTAACCCTTCCTTTAGAGTGCAAGCACTGTACTTTCGACCCCTAGGACTCAGGTCTGGCTAACCGCTTTCCTTGAATCCCTTCACAAAATATTACCTTGTTCACACTCCAACAACTCGTCAAGTCCCAAAAATCGTTTGTCTCCACTCACTCCTATCTAACTCATTCCTATACACGCATATAAAAGCCTCAAAAAGAACAAAAAGGCACAATATTGTGACTGGAACAATACACAAATAACCCTGCACGTAAGAGAGAGGAGCTTACGACAACGTTTCGGTCCAACTTGGACCATTTACAAAGTCACGGTGTGATTTTGTAAATGATCCAAATCAGACCGAACTTCGTTGTAATCTCCTCTCTCCTATGTGCGTGTTATGTGTGTATTAAAAGTCTCAATTTCCATCAGATTATCGTTTCGTCTTGTGAGTGGCAAATTTTTTTTATCGCAGTATTGCCAATACATTCCGGGACACTTGGTGAAAAAAATTCTCTCGTGTCTATGATGCAGGAGTAAGAGTGTTAATAACGTCAGGTTATACAGCTCGTGGGGCGTTAGCAGTATTTAGATTAGATCAAGGAAAGGGACATTTGCTCTAGTTTCCCAGATCAAGAGCATTTCACCGCTATCAAAGCGTCCGTCCCCGCACATTCACACACTCGCCAACCCCATACACATGCCCGTGTACATATAAACACACACACACACTCGTGAACCTCATACACATGAGCGTGTACATACACACACACACACACACACACACACACACACACACACACACACACACACACACACACACACACACACACACACACACACACAACACACACACACACAGGCGGGGCCAGGAGCTGAGTCTCGACCCCTGCAACCACAATTAGGTGAGTACACACACGCTTATACAACAGGCCTAGTGTCTAATCGACATGTGCCTAGGACAAAATGGTAACTAACACACGCACACACACACACACATGCTCGCTTTTTATAATTTGCATAAATAATTTGCCTGAGGGGAACAAGCATTACACGTGTGTGCGTGCTAATGATGCAACATATTTGTGTAAAACATAAATATAAAATTTAAAAAAAAGCTGCAGAAAGATTTTCACAGATTCAGAATACAAAGTAAAAAATAAATGATAGAATAAAGGTGAAAAAGTGCCAAGCGAATCTGTGTGAAAATGAAAAAAAAAATCATTATTACATTCATGGTCGACGATAACCATTAACTAAAGACTTACAAGGGAGATGATCATGTATATCGTGAGTCTGGTACATTTTTACCTGGTCATACACTGATAGACTCTAGAAACAGTATGTAAACAAGACATATATTGCAGGTAATGGTATTCTATAACGATAACTTTTCGCTAACCAGGGAATTCATTAATTCATATTTTATTCATTAATAAATTCGCTGGTTTGATACCTACTACTACTACTACTACTGCTACTACCACTACTACTACTACTTCTGTAATAATAATAATAATAATAATAATAATAATAATAATAATAATAATAATAATAATAATAATGTAGGTGAACAGTATTTAGATAAGAATAAAGAGGTTTTCGTTGTATTTATGAATTTGGAAAAGGCGTGTGATAGAGTGGATAGGAGAGAAATGTGGCAGGCGTTGCCCATCGCAGACAAAATCTCTTTACTCCCTCTCTTCAACCATTCCTAGGACGACCCCTACCTTCCACTACAGATTTATACACCTTCCAAGTCATTTCCTGAAGCTGGCAGCTACCTCCTTCTTTCCTGGTCTATTGAAGATGGGTATCAGCTAGTGTGGATGCACATGTGTAGTCACACACCACCTGCTTGCCATCTGTCCAGGCTTGAAGCGTGATACCATCTGGACACTTTTGGTTACCATCAGTTCTGCATAGTTGGGGTGGCTGTCTTATTGCTGGGCATCCAGCTGTTGTGAGGCTCCTATTGGTAATGTTATTAACCTCTTCATACCATACAATTTTTCCCTCGGATCTACGGCACACAAGACCATGTACCCGAATCGGTACACGTGTGTTCGGCGAGAACAGGAACGGTAAGGCGATGAGCCTTGCCGTGTGCCAAGGTTGGAGTTGGGAACAGCCAACAGAAAGTTCCCTGCATATACAGGGCCTTTTAAAGAGATGAACCTAGTTCATTTAGGAAAGGAATTTTGTGACGACGTTTCTGGCCAGCATGACCCATTGTCAAGTAACAACTAAACTAGAAAATGCAGGGAATATCACATTTGTCATTATAAGTCTAAATATACTTGCTCTCAAGACTGAATTTTAAAAGGCAGAATCCAGTAAAATTTCAATTTCATAACTAAACTATCGCGCTGGTAAAACACAACTGAGAAGGCCCAGGCAGAGAAATAATCACCTTTGAGAAACCTAGAAGGTAAATAAAAGTCAGACCTTCGCCTGTGCCACTCGTTGCTCCAGCGTCACCCACCCAACATCAATCAATGCAAAATTACTTCATTTCGCTCCTGGTGCAAAATTACACACGACGCCGAGACCTTTACAACTCGCGCAATCTTTGTACAGTTAACATTTGCAAATTTTTCACTCCTGTTAATTGAATGCAAGGAGCGAGAGGGAGACAGTTATTGGCCCAGAAGCACTAGCTTAACACATGTCATACTCTTTACTTTTACTACAGTTTTTTTTGACATAATAGAAGGTATTGCTACAGTTTCATGATGCAGTCAGATAGTGACAATTGTGGACCTGGGAGATACAAGACCCCAAGACTCGGAGAGGCGCTGCGGCGTCTGCCTCACCAAATGTTTTATGTATCTTTCCAAGAACTGATGTTCATTTATTGCAACAGCAATGATTTGCATATTGCATATTAAAATTTTGTTCATTATTTAATATTACTCAACATAAAAAAAAAATGATTTATTTCGTGATGTTAAGTCGAATTTTCAAGGAAATATAGGAAATACAATATAACCCTGACTACTTTGGCAAAATGATCAGCAAATTCTTGCTAAGAGGGATAGACACTGTAAACTCTGGCAATGTGAAGAAAACGTATGGAGACCAATTAAAGTTTATTTCTGAGTTAAAGAATTAATGAGGCGATTTTGACTTGGAAAATCGTCTTCAAAGTATAAACTAGGTAGAGGAAAGTGCTTATATTGAAGAATATAATCTCTGAGTACCGAACTAGAGCATTCCAGGAAAGACGAAAAAAATTATTGCAAACAGGTAGGGAGGTCATAGAGAAGGAGAAAATGTATTTAGAACAGGTAAAGAGAAAACAACACAGGTATACATATGGGTGTTATTTGATTATTATGGGTAGCAGTCTGTGTGATGGTAATTTACATTAGTCTTTGAAACAAGATGAAATTGGTCACCAGCTCTTCGCCTCATGGTTATAATTATAACAATTATAACAAGAGGGGGGGGGACAGGTAAGCCAGTAGAAGCTCCTAGTCAGACGACCGAAAGCTCCTGTGGCGGGTCATCATATGACTAAGACCCGCGTCGGGAAACACTTGTCCTGTTTCTTTACCAACCTTATCTAATCTCTCTACTTAACAGTATAATTATTTTGTTAGCAAAAGCTCATGAAAAAGATTTGCATACCTTAACCAAAATCTGATCCTCAATACAACTGTGTTATTCCTCCACCAACCTGGAAGTAGGAAATACAGTATTAAGGGTTATAATATGTTTGTTTAATTGTTTCTTTTAACAAAAATCTCTTCTGAACATTCAATGAATAAATAACATTGTTTTGATTTTTTTTATTGCAGTTTAGTTCATGTTTCATAAACATTGGGAAACGCATTTTTTTTAAGAATAATAATATAGAAATGTATACAGAACAACCACTGTGAAAAATAATGAAATTCCAAGAGCTTTCGTCATTTCTCACATTATCAAGGAACAGTTCCTGGATATTGTGAGAAATCACGAAAGCACTTGGGATTTCACTATTTTTCACATTGGTTATTCTGCATATTGTGATATCACTTGTTTACTGTGATCTCATTGCATAGAAATAAATGTGACTCTTAATCAATACAAGATTTCCATTTTAAATCCCACTATAAGCTGTTGATAAAAGAAAAACTCTGTCACGAAATGTTTAGATCTCATTTTAAATATTTACGTACAGTACATAATTGTAAAACACTGGTGGATGTCCGATCTTCTGTGTAATTAGGTTGCTTTTAATGAGAGGTGAATACGACCATTTTGGCAACCTGACATTTTTTCCGAGGCTCATACAATGAACTTTTCGAGATCGGAAGAGTTTGTAAGATTCAAGAAGCAAATGTCGTTCTGCCTATAGTAGTGAAAAGTCAGACAAAAACGTATTTTATGGCACTGTCGATATTTTGTAATAAGCCTTTTACACCTGTTGGACCCTCAGTGTCGTTTTGCAAATGAAGTGTGACCTTTATGTTATATGTTCTCCTTATTTTTGCCAGTGTCACTGTGGTAGCCTATGAGTATAAACCTAACTCGCGAAATCGTTATGACACAATTGCAAACCATACCACGGGTGGGGTTAGAACCCGCGATCAGAGAGTCATAAAACTCCAGACCGACGCGTTAGCCACTGGGCCAGCTGGCCACAATATGATTCATCCAACTAGGTATATTTCTACACCATAGGATGATTAGCATAGCACCACTGTGACCACAAATGCAAGTTTTTAAACCCCGTGGTATGATTTTGTTAATATAAACTTCTTCACAGAGCGAAACGTTGTCCCAATATTAGCTTCTTCTATAACATAAATCTTTGTCTTCATGATAAAATTACTGTTTACACAGTTTAGTTAAAGATTTATTTTATAAACGATTATCTTGCCAAATCATATTTAATGTTGGTCCGATTATATATACTACAGATAATTAGTTTTTCAGGTTTCAAGCCTATCGAATACAAGAGGGTTATTAAGGCTGCATTTTCACAATGCTTTAGCGTTAACAAATATTTTAACTTCTCTAATAATGATCAAAATATTCCATAAGTATACATGTGTCTCTGTGAATTCAGCTCTCAGTGTATATTCCCTGTATCTGTCTTATATACACTCTGACTACCTGGATCTTCTACTAGTGTATCTATGTGTATCTTATGTTTTACATTTATGTATCTCAAGATTAAGCTACGACTAAACAGATTAAATCCGCTCAGTAATCCACTCAGTATTAAACCTAAATTCAGAGCTACACTCAAACCTAAACTCTAGTCTCCACTCAAAGTAAAAATTTCTCAAGTCTGAACGTTAGACCAAATTCACTCATTATTAAATTAACAACAATACACAAGTCTAAACTCAAGAAAAAACTCAAAACTCAGCTCCAGATTAAACTCAATTCTAAACTCGAATCAGTAAAATAAGTCTGGATTCAGTTGCAATGAAATGGGCGAAATTTGTTTTCGGGATTAAGGTTAATTGTCTCAATCACTTAAGAGAGAGGAGAACAATTTAGACTCTGACAAGGGCGAGTTTAGTGGCAGCGGAAGAGGAGTGAGAGAAGACGGAAGGAAATAGAAGAAGAAATAATGGCAGAAGCAATGAAAAATAGTGATAAAGACGAGTGTGAATATGGAAAATATTGGTAAAGAGAACTGGGAATAAGAGACGATGATTCAGTGGTAGAGACGTAGGTAAGAGGAGAATAGGAGGTAAAGAGAGACAGGATGTTTTCGGGGGTCAATGTCCCCGAGGCCTGGTCCAGGGGGAGGACAAAATAGACAAGAAGGGAAAAATAATGGTACAGGGATAGAAGAAAGAAAGAAAAGAAGGGGAAATACTGGTGAAGAGAAAGAGGGAAGTGAGAGGAAATGGAAGTAAATATAAACAAAGAGAAAAGATAAATTAATAAAATAATTTCAAAGAGTAACTAGGGATTAAGCGAAGATAGAAGAAAAAAAGAAAGAGGGGAAGGCAAGTAGAAACAGTGGTAAGCAGAAATAGGGAAGAGGCAAGAATAAACAATGGTGATGAGAAAGATGTAGCGTGAAGAAGCACCTGACAAGCTTGAGTGACAGCAGGAAGGAAGGTGAAGGTGACCCAAAGAGCACTGGAGAAACTAGTCTTGACGAAGCAGAAACTCGAGCTGTCAGGAGTTACTTCTCCAGCAGGAGGCTGCCAGAACTTCTACTTCAGCAGCAGGAGGCTGCCAGAACTCCTAATTCAGCAGGAGGCTGTCAGAACTTCTACTTCAGCAGCAGGAGGCTGCCAGAGCTCTTACTCAAGAAGAAGGCTGCCGGAACTCCTACTTCAGCAGGAGGCTGCCAGAACTCCTACTTCAGCAGCAGGAGGCTGCCGGAACACCTACCCCAGCAGAAGGCTGCCAGAACTCCTACTTCAGCAGCAGGAGGCTCCCAGAACTCCTACATTAGCAGAAAGCTGCCAGAACTCCTTCTCAGGCATAAAGCTGCCAGAACTTCTACTCCAGAAGGAGGCTGCTAGAACATCTACTCACTCAAGCAGGGGGTTACTAGAACTCCTACTCCAACAAGAGGTTACTAGAACTCCTATTCCAGCAGGAGGCTGCTATAGATTCCACTCCAGCAAGTAGGTGCCAGAAGTTTCACTCAAGTATTTTGATAAAGTCCCTCGCTGAGTAAACATCTTTCATTTAATAACATACCATAACCCACACATTGTGCCAAGGACTTGCCTAGCATAGATCAGTAGGCCTGCCTCCTCCATTCTTATGCTCGTAGGTTATGTTCTTATGTAGAAATAGAACCCTGGTGAATAAAGGTAGTCTACGGAATTTGTAAGGAGCACCCACCATCTGGTAACCATAGACCTTTCCTGAAGGGTAAGAATAAAAGTTACAATACCGAACACGATTTGGAGGAAAAACATTTGATAATAAACACGTCTGTTCTTAATAATTATCAAGACTCAGACTTTTCTGATACACTCCTCGCCACTTTCACTTACTTTAAAAATAGAATCGATCAATACTATTCTATATATCCGCATCTCACATATCGGTGTTTTCAGGTCAGGGGAAATGGTTTCACTTCCTTTTCTTTGCTACACCATCCTCCCTCTCCCACCACCTTCACTTTCTTTCCCTTACCCACAATCAAATCAACCCAAACTTCTTCGACCTTCCCTTTTCCATCCTTCCTCCTTATTTTAGGGATGCAAGTGAGGGTGCCACTATATTATGATACACACTGTATGGTATTGTTTGTTTTTCTAATGTGAAAAACGTAGCCTTAGTAAACCTATGTTTAATCAGTGAACGGGTCTTCTGACAATAACCAGCATCTGGATGTAGTTTCCTATTCCCTGACCAATAAAACACCCTCACCCTTCCTTCCTTCACTCTTCTAGGCCCTTCTTGCATGTTCCAGTTATTTAATGAACAGAATTTTCCTAGACTACTGTTAGGCAAATGAATACCCCTTTGCATTAAAACTTTGGCGACGATAATTTCCTTCGGCCAGCTGGCCTGTTGCCTCACACCTGCACCGCAGACGTAACTCACATAATTCTGGCTTAAAAGGGTCATGTTTATAATTAGGCAAAATGTTTTTAATCTTATGAATGAGTTTCCGTAAGTTTTATTAATATATATATATATATATATATATATATATATATATATATATATATATATATATATATATATATATATATATATATATATATATATATATATATATATATATATATATATATATATATATATATATATATATATATATATATATGTCGTGCCGAATAGCCAGAACTTGCGATCTTGACTTAAATAGCAACGCTCATCTTGACATATAGGACAAGTGAAAATTTGTGTATGCAATAATTTCGCCAAAATCATTCTGAACCTAACGAAAAAAATATATTTCACTGTGTTTGTTTAGTATTAAATTATTGTAAACAAATCTAAAATATAATTAGTTAGGTTAGGCGAAAATAAATTGTTCTTGTTATAATAAGGTTAGGTAAGTTTTCTCAGATTCTTTTGGTACAAAATTACAAACTTTTACATTAACATTAATGAAAAAAATATATCTTTAAACGTATAAGAGAAAATTTTAGAAAGGACTTAATTTTAAATGAGTTCTTGCTAATTGACCAGTTTTACATATTCGGCACGACATATATATATATATATATTATTTTTTTTTTATTATCACACTGGCCGATTCCCACCAAGGCAGGGTGGCCCGAAAAAGAAAAACTTTCACCATCATTCACTCCATCACTGTCTTGCCAGAAGGGTGCTTTACACTACAGTTTTTAAACTGCAACATTAACACCCCTCCTTCAGAGTGCAGGCACTGTACTTCCCATCTCCAGGACTCAAGTCCGGCCTGCCGGTTTCCCTGAATCCCTTCATAAATGTTACTTTGCTCACACTCCAACAGCACGTCAAGTATTAAAAACCATTTGTCTCCATTCACTCCTATCAAACACGCTCACACATGCCTGCTGGAAGTCCAAGCCCCTCGCACACAAAACCTCCTTTACCCCCTCCCTCCAACCCTTCCTAGGCCGACCCCTACCCCGCCTTCCTTCCACTACAGACTGATACACTCTTGAAGTCATTCTGTTTCGCTCCATTCTCTCTACATGTCCGAACCACCTCAACAACCCTTCCTCAGCCCTCTGGACAACAGTTTTGGTAATCCCACACCTCCTCCTAACTTCCAAACTACGAATTCTCTGCATTATATTCACACCACACATTGCCCTCAGACACGACATCTCCACTGCCTCCAGCCTTCTCCTCGCTGCAACATTCATCACCCACGCTTCACACCCATATAAGAGCGTTGGTAAAACTATACTCTCATACATTCCCCTCTTTGCCTCCAAGGACAAAGTTCTTTGTCTCCACAGACTCCTAAGTGCACCACTCACTCTTTTTCCCTCATCAATTCTATGATTCACCTCATCTTTCATAGACCCATCCGCTGACACGTCCACTCCCAAATATCTGAATACGTTCACCTCCTCCATACTCTCTCCCTCCAATCTGATATTCAATCTTTCATCACCTAATCTTTTTGTTATCCTCATAACCTTACTCTTTCCTGTATTCACCTTTAATTTTCTTCTTTTGCACACCCTACCAAATTCATCCACCAATCTCTGCAACTTCTCTTCAGAATCTCCCAAGAGCACAGTGTCATCAGCAAAGAGCAGCTGTGACAACTCCCACTTTGTGTGTGATTCTTTATCTTTTAACTCCACGCCTCTTGCCAAGACCCTCGCATTTACTTCTCTTACAACCCCATCTATAAATATATTAAACAACCACGGTGACATCACACATCCTTGTCTAAGGCCTACTTTTACTGGGAAAAAATTTCCCTCTTTCCTACATACTCTAACTTGAGCCTCACTATCCTCGTAAAAACTCTTCACTGCTTTCAGTAACCTACCTCCTACACCATACACTTGCAACATCTGCCACATTGCCCCCCTATCCACCCTGTCATACGCCTTTTCCAAATCCATAAATGCCACAAAGACCTCTTTAGCCTTATCTAAATACTGTTCACTTATATGTTTCACTGTAAACACCTGGTCCACACACCCCCTACCTTTCCTAAAGCCTCCTTGTTCATCTGCTATCCTATTCTCCGTCTTACTCTTAATTCTTTCAATTATAACTCTACCATACACTTTACCAGGTACACTCAACAGACTTATCCCCCTATAATTTTTGCACTCTCTTTTATCCCCTTTGCCTTTATACAAAGGAACTATGCATGCTCTCTGCCAATCCCTAGGTACCTTACCCTCTTCCATACATTTATTAAATAATTGCACCAACCACTCCAAAACTATATCCCCACCTGCTTTTAACATTTCTATCTTTATCCCATCAATTCCGGCTGCCTTGCCCCCTTTCATTTTACCTACTGCCTCACGAACTTCCCCCACACTCACAACTGGCTCTTCCTCACTCCTACAAGATGTTATTCCTCCTTGCCCTATACACGAAATCACAGCTTCCCTATCTTCATCAACATTTAACAATTCCTCAAAATATTCCCTCCATCTTCCCAATACCTCTAACTCTCCATTTAATAACTCTCCTCTCCTATTTTTAACTGACAAATCCATTTGTTCTCTAGGCTTTCTTAACTTGTTAATCTCACTCCAAAACTTTTTCTTATTTTCAACAAAATTTGTTGATAACATCTCACCCACTCTCTCATTTGCTCTCTTTTTACATTGCTTCACCACTCTCTTAACTTCTCTCTTTTTCTCCATATACTCTTCCCTCCTTGCATCACTTCTACTTTGTAAAAACTTCTCATATGCTAACTTTTTCTCCCTTACTACTCTCTTTACATCATCATTCCACCAATCGCTCCTCTTCCCTCCTGCACCCACTTTCCTGTAACCACAAACTTCTGCTGAACACTCTAACACTACATTTTTAAACCTACCCCATACCTCTTCGACCCCATTGCCTATGCTCTCATTAGCCCATCTATCCTCCAATAGCTGTTTATATCTTACCCTAACTGCCTCCTCTTTTAGTTTATAAACCTTCACCTCTCTCTTCCCTGATGCTTCTATTCTCCTTGTATCCCATCTACCTTTTACTCTCAGTGTAGCTACAACTAGAAAGTGATCTGATATATCTGTGGCCCCTCTATAAACATGTACATCCTGAAGTCTACTCAACAGTCTTTTATCTACCAATACATAATCCAACAAACTACTGTCATTTCGCCCTACATCATATCGTGTATACTTATTTATCCTCTTTTTCTTAAAATATGTATTACCTATAACTAAACCCCTTTCTATACAAAGTTCAATCAAAGGGCTCCCATTATCATTTACACCTGGCACCCCAAACTTACCTACCACACCCTCTCTAAAAGTTTCTCCTACTTTAGCATTCAAGTCCCCTACCACAATTACTCTCTCACTTGGTTCAAAGGCTCCTATACATTCACTTAACATCTCCCAAAATCTCTCTCTCTCCTCTGCATTCCTCTCTTCTCCAGGTGCATACACGCTTATTATGACCCACTTCTCGCATCCAACCTTTACTTTAATCCACATAATTCTTGAATTTACACATTCATATTCTCTTTTCTCCTTCCATAACTGATCATTTAACATTACTGCTACCCCTTCCTTTGCTCTAACTCTCTCAGATACTCCAGATTTAATCCCATTTATTTCCCCCCACTGAAACTCTCCTACCCCCTTCAGCTTTGTTTCGCTTAGGGCCAGGACATCCAACTTCTTTTCATTCATAACATCAGCAATCATCTGTTTCTTGTCATCCGCACTACATCCACGCACATTTAAGCAACCCAGTTTTATAAAGTTTTTCTTCTTCTCTTTTTTAGTAATTGTATACAGGAGAAGGGGTTACTAGCCCATTGCTCCCGGCATTTTAGTCGCCTCATACGACACGCATGGCTTACGGAGGAAAGATTCTTTTCCACTTCCCCATGGACAATAGAAGAAATAAAAAAGAACAAGAGCTATTTAGAAAAAGGAGGAAAACCTAGATGTATGTATATATATATATGCATGTGCGTGTCTGTGAAGTGTGACCAAAGTGTAAGTAGGAGTAGCAAGATATCCCTGTTATCTTAGCGTGTTTATGAGACAGAAAAAGAAAACCAGCAATCCTACCATCATGCAAAACAGTTACAGGTTTTTGTTTCACAGTCATCTGGCAGGACGGTAGTACTTCCCTGGGTGGTTGCTGTCTACCAACCTACTACCTATTGTGAAATTTCAAGCAATTTCGTGACTTCTCACATTATCAAGGAACTATTAAAATAAAAAATGAACAGGAAGGCATGTAAGGGCAAGAATACACCTCACAGTCACGTCACAACACTCGACTCTGTGAGCACAACTGATACTCTACCCAAGCATTAAATTATTTTTTCTTATCTAATGCATCATTGAATTCTTCCCAAATTTTGTTAACTATAAATGAATAATAAACCAAAAGAAATACTCATATTATGTTCAAAATTTATTTTTATGAAACATAATTCCATTATATTCCTGTCGACCATGAACTTGCTTGATTCAACTTTCTCAGACTTTTGAAAATCAATTGGATGGTCAAAATCTCTCACATTAATAAAGAGAGCATTAGAATCTTCTCCACTTCTAATGCTATATTTATGGTGTTCTAATCTTGGAATTTCACTAGTTTTTTCACAGTGGTTGTTCTGCATATTGTGATATCACCTGTTTACCAGGCCACCACGGTCAGGTTCACTACCTTCCGCTCTCCACACTTCCACGCACCATACCCACCCAGCATGCCGTATTCCACTCCTACAGTCTAGCTAGTCAGATGGATGCCAATCAGGAGGAACCGAGCAGCCAGGGAAATGGCACGGCTGGCAATACTAGGAGAGGCAAGTGCCAGTCGTGTTTACAGCTTCGTTGTCTCAACTCTAATGGTTTTCTCCGCAAACACGGTAGCTGCCCTGTTTCAGGATGTCCTCCTGTGAAAAGTGATGACTCACAGCCACTTCAGGCACCTAAACATACTCCAACATAACTCATATCATCAGATAATATCTTGGAAGCAATTAAAGCAACAGGTACCAGGACACACACATATTCCCAAAGCAGCCCGTCCACAAGCAGCTGGGAAACTTACAGACCTCTTAAACAAAGTATACGATGGTTCCACTGTCCTAAATGTTCCACCAAAATTCAAGGCATGGCACATCTTGCTACTTTTTGGTAATGTCTGCTTAGCTGAGCAGGAAAGAAGAGGAAAGAGGCTAACCTCATTGATCATTAAATCCTTGAGAGACTTTCCTAGAACTGATAACCTCATTCACCTTCCCCATCAATACAAAAATGGAAGAGGCAGAACCCCCACTCACTCCACTGACAGCGAGAAAATCAGAGTCCAGGTGACCAAGAAAACTGAAGAGGGCAACACAGTGGGGGCAATCAGGCTTATCACCAGCGAAGATACAATTGCCCCCAGAGATGCTGACGCTGCTGAAGCACTTAGAGGAAAGCACCCAGTCAGGGAAACCATGGGCACCAACAGTTCCAACAACGCTTTCCACACTGTTGAACCACTGATTGTGCAAGACTCAGACATTTACAAAGCAATGATGTCGTTCCCGTCCGGCTCTGCTGGGGGCTACACTGGAATAAGGCCACAACATTTAAAGGAAATGGTTAATCCAGTTATTGTGGAGATTGCAGAGACACTGCTCTCAGAGATCACAAAGTTTATCAACAATTCCTTGGCTGGTCTGATTCTTGACGAAATTAAACCTTTCTTTTTTGGTGCATCACTTTGTGCCCTTAAAAATAAGGATGGAGGAATTAGGCCAATTGCAGTGGGCAACACTTTTCGCCAACTCGTTTCCAAAACTGCTGTCCGAAGTATTCGCGCAGAGGCAACCATGATGCATCAACCAAACCAGCTTGGCTTTGGGGTTTCTCAAGGAAGTGAAGCAGTGGTTCATACAACAAGGGCGTATATCAACAATGCATTGGTAAAATTAGATTTCAAGAATGCATTTAATCTCCTGAAAAGAGACATGGTATTAGCAGCTGTACAAGAACATTTCCCTGGTCTCTTTCCTTTTGTTTCAGCTGGATATAGCAAGGAATCAATGCTCCTGCTTGGAAAGCATGAAATCACATCATCAGAGGGTGTACAGCAAGGGGATCCTATCGCACCATTTCTCTTCTGTATAGCGGATAGGGAAATCACAGTCAGACTGACCAGTGAGCTAAACATCTGGTTCCTAGACGATGGCACACTTGCAGGTACAAAGAAGTCCCTTCTAGATGATCTTACACAGGTGATGACACGGGGACAGGAAATGGGTCTCATCCTGAATCCATCCAAATGTGAAATCATCTCAGTCAATCAATAAGTGATTGATGCAGTGAAATCAAAACTACCAGGAGCATCAGTCATTGCCCCCACAAATAGCGTCTTGCTTGGAGCACCTGCTCCCCCCAACATCTACAGTCACACTGGGATGGCGCAATAGTGGAGAATATAGCCTTAACAATGCTTCAGAGTGTGTCGGGGAGAGATAGAGCCCGCCTCTTGGCAGTGAGAACTCCTCTTGCAGGGGATTCACTGTTGGCTGTTCCCAACTCCAGCCTTGGCACACGGCCCGACCCGCAGACCATCCACATTGGTATTGCCCTTCGACTTGCCGCCCTTATTCTCGCCGAACACAGGTGTATTTGTGGCAGTGAAGCAGCAGAACGATCCGGATACCATGGTCTTGTATGTCGTAAATCCGAGGGAAAGATTGCAAGACATGAAGAGGTTAATAACATTATCAAGAGGAGCCTCACAACAGCTGGATGCCCAGCAATAAGAGAGACATCCCAACTATGCAGCTCTGATGGCTGCCAAAAGCGTCCAAATGGTATCACTCTTCAAGCCTGGGGAGACGGTAAGCAGGTGGTGTTGGACTACACATGCGCGTCTAGCCTGGCTGATACCTATCTCCAATACACCAGGGAGGAAGGAGGAGCAGCTGTCAGCGTCAGGGAGTCCCAGAAGTCTAGAAAATATAGAGAAGTTGCCCATCATTATGTGTTTGTTCCCATAGGCTCAGAGACTCTTGGCTCATGGGGAAAGAGTGCATCTAAGTTCCTTAAGGAGCTGGGAAAAGACTCATCAGGGTAACTAGGGATCCCAGGGCAGCAAGTTTTTTGTTCCAGCGACTCAGCGCTTCTGTTCAGAGGGGTAATGCATGTTGTATCTTGAGATTTTTCGCATTATAATCAGTAATAAACACGTTACAATATGTACTAAACATGTATCTCATGTACACCTCATGTACTATATATGCCATATTTATATTAACAATGTATCTCTTGAATCTTCTGTACCATATTATGTAATAAAATATTCATATTGGTAAAAAAGAATGAAAAGATGGGGTGGTAGGGGAAGTGGAATATTCAAACGGCTTCAGGAAGAAATCCAAATATTCTTCCTTGAAGTCTTTTAATCCATTTCATATATATATATATATATATATATATATATATATATATATATATATATATATATATATATATATATATATATATATATATGATGTGCCGAATATGTAAAACTGATCAATTAGCAAGAACTCCTTTAAAATTAAGTCCTTTCTTGTTCGTTTAAAGATACATTTTTTTCATTAATGTTGATGTAAAAAATTTACAATTTTGCACCAAAAGAATCTTAGAAAACTTACCTAACCTTATTATAACAAGCATAATTTATTTTATCCTAATCCAACTAAATATATTATAGATACGTTTACAATAATTTAATACTAAACAAACACAGTGAAATATATATTTTTCGTTAGGTTCAGAATGATTTTGGCGAAATTATTGCATGCACAAATTTTCACTTGTCCTATATGGCAAGATGAGCGTTGCTATTTAAGCCAAGATCGCAAGTTCTGCCTATTCGGCACGACATATATATATATATACATATATATATATATATATATATATATATATATATATATATATATATATATATATATATATATATATATATATATATATATATATATATATATATATATATATATATATATATATATATATATATATATATATATATATATATATATATATATATATATATATATATATATATATATATATGTACATATATATGGAATGTAGGTCTCAAAAATTCTAACTAGAAATAATAATTGGAGAACACAAGAGAAAGAACTTTTTCGTCATACGGTTTATTCAGACAACCCTGCCAGATAATCCAATTTGTCGCCCCTCCCAACCTATGTGCCGTAGCATGACAAATAAAACCTTTAAATGCATTGAATAGAAATAAGAAAAGACAGATGTGTGTGTTTGTATGTGTGTGTGTGTGTGTGTGTGTGTGTGTGTGTGTGTGTGTGTGTGTGTGCGTGTTTGTGTGTGTGTGTGTGTGTGTGTGTGTGTACTCACCTATTTGTGGTTGCAGGGGTCGAGTCCTAGCTCCTGGCCCCGCCTCTTCACCGGTTGCTACTAGGCCCTCTCTCTCCCCGCTCCATGAGCTTTATCAAACCTCGTCTTAAAACTGTGTATGGTTCCTGCCTCCACTACGTCATTTTCTAGGCTATTCCACTGCCTTACAACTCTATGACTGAAGAAATACTTCCTACTATCTCTCTGACTCATTTGTGTCTTCAACTTCCAATTGTGGCCTCTTGTTTCTGTGTCCCCTCCCTGGAACATCCTGTCTTTGTCCACCTTGTGTATTCCACGCAGTATTTTATATGTCGTTATCATGTCTCCCCTGACCCTCCTGTCCTCCAGTGTCGTCAGGCCGATTTCCCTTAATCTTTCTTCATAGGACATTCCCCTTAGCTCTGGAACTAACCTTGTCGCAAACCTTTGTACTTTCTCTAGTTTCTTGACGTGCTTTATCAAGTGCGGGTTCCAAACAGGTGCTGCATACTCCAGTATGGGCCTGACATACACGGTGTACGGTGTCTTGAATGATTGCTTACTAAGGTATCGGAATGCTGTTCTCAGGTTTGCCAGGCGCCCATATGCTGCAGCAGTTATCTGATTGATGTGTGCTTCCGGAGACATGCTCGGTGTTATACTCACCCCAAGAACTTTCTCCTTGAGTGAGGTTTGCAGTCTTTGGCCACCTAGCCTATACTCTGTCTGTGGTCTTCTGTGCCCTTCCCCTATCTTCATGACTTTGCATTTGGCAGGATTAAATTCGAGAAGCCATTTGCTGGACCAGGTGTCCAGTCTGTCCAGGTCTCTTTGAAGTCCTGCCTGGTCCATGTGTGTGTGTGTGTGTGTGTGTGTGTGTGTGTGTGTGTGTGTGTGTGTGTGTGTGTGTGTGTATGTGTGTGTGTGTGTGTGTGTGTGTGTGTTGTGTGTGTGTGCATGTGACGAAATATTGTAATAAACTATTGTAACTCACCTTCTTAAGGTTTGCTACAGTAATGAAGGATGAAACATTTAGGTTGAGCGTCAGGGTATCAAATAATTTTAGGATACACTACTACGTGGTGTTGTTTTTCAGTGGAGTGCAAAACTGAATCTTCGGTAAGCTAGCGTTTGAGAGTTTATTACTAAGAGCCGTGACTGGAAGCACCTGCTCTGTCTTCTGGCAAATGAAACTTAAACTCCACTCTGAAGTGAAAACATTACTAATGCTATCTAAGAGACTATTTTTTTGCTCCATGAATCATTGATACAGCTTCATTGTGTTAAGGTGTTGAGCCACATCCTGCAACTATTATAGAAAGGGCTACTCTACTCACCATTTCCCATGATGGATCAATCAGAGGTGAAGCGGTATAGATCACTAAGCAATAAATTCGTTTGGGTCATTTTGATAAATCTTTGTGGGTTAATCGTCGCTAAGCTCTTGTTTGTCCTGAGCTATACTACACTGGATCGTTCAGTGCAGAATATTCAACATACTTAGTAGGATAACTAGGGAAATGATTGTTTTTTCATGGAGACACTAAAGACTACCTCATAAACTGGAGAGACGCGTAACTAGGTAATGGCTTGATAAAGCTCCTGGAGAGCGAAACGTTGCCACAATAAAATGTCACATTAGTTGCACTTGTGTCCTTTTACTTTACATAGTTTTTACTGACTTATATTAAAAAAGGAGTCGATGTTTTGAAGCCACGCTTAACAGTCCACATGATGCTTGGCTAAACATCGCCAAGCTGACGTCCCAACACAGCGATCAGGTGACCTAGATTCCATGAGACTTAAACTAGACCTGACATCTGCTTAAACCTATCCTGAAATGGCTTATACTTCATCGGAACTTATGAAAAAAAAACATATACAACATTAAAACGTGTTCCCTGCCCAAGTGGCTTCTTCAGTCGAATACAGAGGAATATAACACAGAAGACAGTAGTAGTTGCGAGGTGAACAGTCCTTCAGCTTTGGCAGGAGATGGTCAGTCCCTGACCTCCGAAACAGTGCTGTAAAGAACAATTTAATGTGTGCCACCATAAAGAATAGGAAGTTCATAAGTCTAAGGAATAACATTAAACTATTTAAAAAACTTGGTCTAAGAAGAATTACGAAAAAAGTTTGAAGAGAAAAAGCACTTAAAGAAGCTTTTATAAGTGGTTTCACATGGATTTGCAAAGAGCGAAACGTTGTCCCAATAAACTCTTGCTCTACATCTTATGAAATATTAATTCATTCTCTCTCACAATACGCAGATTCATTCAGTACGAGAAGACACCCCGGCAGAACGTTGTTATCTGGGCTTCAAGAATGGCCAGCATGTGAAATATGCAGCATCAAGTCTTAGTAAGAGGTCATAAAGGTTAGAGAAGTTATTGCAACTTTAGTTATAATGATCTTTAATATTTTAAATAAAATGCTTCATCATAACTGGCTGTCTGCGTTGTTAAGTTTCCCAGTAAAGAACACTAGCCACAATAACGTGACTTGAAAAAATTCCCCAAAACACACAATTATGAAAGTGAAGACGTTTCAATCCTTCCTGGACTGTTAACAATTGTCCAGGAAGGATCGAAACGAGGTATTACTCTAGCTCCTGGAAAAAAGGAAGCGTCCGTGGGTACAATGCTACCTCCCGTTATTTCCTTTTTAAATTTGACCACTAATGATAACTAAATTTTGATGAACACTTATCAGTGCTCAATAATAACCTACATGGAGACAAAAACACAAAAGCTTGACTGATCTGTATATTTCGACCCCTTTCTGGGGTCCTCTTCAGCAGATGACCAATAATAATGATGAAATGGCAAAGAAGGCAATAATAATTTAACATTACTACTAAAAGGAAACTAAAATAATAAAAATACAGCTATTAAAATGAAACATCTCTAAAATTTTCTCCATCAGGGGAAACCGAATTTTATTGCAAGCGATGAGGAGCTCTTTTTATTTTATGACACGATATTTTATCTAGTTATTCGAGCTCGTCTCACCGAGGATAATTGCATTCGGTCGCTTCACGTCTCCTCGGGGGAAGGAAAACGTGTTTCAGCGTCCATATGAAAGTGACTTACGAGATTAATCACATCTGCCGCGAGTGACACTAGTCTGAGTGAAGCTTCGAAATATAATAGTGAATCATGCACTCTACTGAAGGATGATATCGCTCTACTGAATCAATCAGTCAGTAAGCACAAAATATCGTTCAGTGTTATGGATGTATCAGTGTACAAAATATATCATTTATTATACTAAATCCATCATTCACTACAATGAATTGATCATTTGCTGCAATGAATTCGATATATATATATATATATATATATATATATATATATATATATATATATATATATATATATATATATATATATATATATATATATATATATATATATATATATATATATATATATATATATATATATATATATATATATATATATATATATATAGGAATAAGTTTACTGAGTATACCAGGAAAAGTATACGGTAGGGTTATAATTGAAAGAATTAGAGGTAAGACAGAATGTAGGATTGCGGATGAGCAAGGAGGCTTCAGAGTGGGTAGGGGATGTGTAGATCAAGTGTTTACATTGAAGCATATATGTGAACAGTATTTAGATAAAGGTAGGGAAGTTTTTATTGCATTTATAGATTTAGAAAATGCATATGATAGAGTGGATAGAGGAGCAATGTGGCAGATGTTGCAAGTATATGGAATAGGTGGTAAGTTACTAAATGCTGTAAAGAGCTTTTATGAGGATAGTGAGGCTCAGGTTAGGGTGTGTAGAAGAGAGGGAGAATACTTCCCGGTAAAAGTAGGTCTTAGACAGGGATGTGTAATGTCACCATGGTTGTTTAATATATTTATAGATGGGGTTGTAAAAGAAGTAAATGCTAGGGTGTTCGGGAGAGGGTTGGGATTAAATTATGGGGAATCAAATTCAAAATGGGAATTGACACAGTTACTTTTTGCTGATGATACTGTCCTTATGGGAGATTCTAAAGAAAAATTGCAAAGGTTAGTGGATGAGTTTGAGAATGTGTGTAAAGGTAGAAAGTTGAAAGTGAACATAGAAAAGAGTAAGGTGATGAGAGTATCAAATGATTTAGATAAAGAAAAATTGGATATCAAATTGGGGAGGAGGAGTATGGAAAAAGTGAATGTTTTCAGATACTTGGGAGTTGACGTGTCGGCGGATGGATTTATGAAGGATGAGGTTAATCAAAGAATTGATGAGGGAAAAAAGGTGAGTGGTGCGTTGAGGTATATGTGGAGTCAAAAAAAGTTATCTATGGAGGCAAAGAAGGGAATGTATGAAAGTATAGTAGTACCAACACTCTTATATGGATGTGAAGCTTGGGTGGTAAATGCAGCAGCGAGGAGACGGTTGGAGGCAGTGGAGATGTCCTGTCTAAGGGCAATGTGTGGTGTAAATATTATGCAGAAAATTCGGAGTGTGGAAATTAGGAGAAGGTGTGGAGTTAATAAAAGCATTAGTCAGAGGGCAGAAGAGGGGTTGTTGAGGTGGTTTGGTCATTTAGAGAGAATGGATCAAAGTAGAATGACATGGAAAGCATATAAATCTATAGGGGAAGGAAGGAGGGGTAGGGGTCGTCCTCGAAAGGGTTGGAAAGAGGGGGTAAAGGAGGTTTTGTGGGCGAGGGGCTTGGACTTCCAGCAAGCGTGCATGAGCGTGTTAGATAGGAGTGAATGGAGACGAATGATACTTGGGACCTGACGATCTGTTGGAGCGTGAGCAGGGTAATATTTAGTGAAGGGATTCAGGGAAACCGGTTATTTTCATATAGTCGGACTTGAGTCCTGGAAATGGGAAGTACAATGCCTGCACTTTAAAGGAGGGGTTTGGGATATTGGCAGTTTGGAGGGATATGTTGTGTATCTTTATACGTATATGCTTCTAAACTGTTGTATTCTGAGCACCTCTGCAAAAACAGTGATAATGTGTGAGTGTGGTGAAAGTGTTGAATGATGATGAAAGTATTTTCTTTTTGGGGATTTTCTTTCTTTTTTTGGGTCACCCTGACTCGGTGGGAGACGGCCTTGTTGAAAAAAAAAAAAAAGAATATATATATATATATATATATATATATATATATATATATATATATATATATATGTATATATATGTATATATATATATATATATATATATATATATATATATATATATATATATATATATGTATATATATATATATATATATATATATATATATATATATATATGTATGTATATATATATATTCACACACACACACACACACACACACATATATATATATATATATATATATATATATATATATATATATATATATATATATATATATATATATACACACAATGTAAGTGCTTTCCGGTGTAAAGAACACTTATTACCTCTCCATAAGTAACGGAAGCACTCGAATAGTTCACCGAATAACAAGGCGTGTGTCTGGCTTAAATCAGACGGAGGGTCGAGCCTCCATCACTCCTTGCACTGAATGACTCATACGGGTCTAGTTCCTAGAGTGAAAAAGTAAAAATCAGCAGATAACACTGACACACATTAATTCGCATATTCCTTACGACACAAAAATGTCAGTGTGAAATTAATCTGCTACAAAAGTTGACTGGTGTTCTAGCGGAAGGAGTCTGAGTCCCGTGAATAATTTAAGAGCAGCTGCTATATTTAGTGAGGTCGAGCCTCCAGCGAGCGATGCAATCAGGTCTTGTGCCTCCTGTGAGCAAGACCACTTAGGTCTCGTACCTCCACGGCCAGATGAGGTCTTGTGCCTTCAGCCAGGACTTGTTTAGAGTATCGCCAATGAGCACGACCCAACCAGCTCTTGTTTGTGTATATATGGTGGAAGCTTATCTTAACCTCCGTGCACTGAGACAGAGATACACAAGCTATCCTGGCAGCTGTGCTTCCCCACTTGAAGAACACGTAAAGAGAAGCTGGAATCTTTGCCTGGTCAGAGTGAATATTTAAGGAGGGAATAGAGTCTCTCTGACTTGCTTCCTCAGGGAAAGTAGTGATGGAAACTGGAGAGAAAATCTTCACTTACTCTCCCTCTTCCCTTCACATGTGAAGCATCTCAACACTACCGGAATAGCAGATAATGGATAGGAAATAAGAGATGAGAGATGACACAAGTGAGAATGTAAAGGACTGATGACAAAGCAATCAGAAAAGAGAACACATAACAAGCAAAGATTAAAAAAAAGAACGAGAACAGTTAGAATAATTGAAATAAGAAGAATATCATCCGTTAAATACTGATTACTTATCAATTTTATATGTATATAATAATCTTGATTGTTAATATAACTTACGGGAAAAAATTGAAATAACAGTGTGTAAAAATCTTTAAATTTAACCTTTATACAGACTACAAATACAAGTAAAGAGGAATATAACTTATAATTATTATAAAAACAAGGAAGTGTTAACACCATAAGGATCATAAGGATTATATATATATATATATATATATATATATATATATATATATATATATATATATATATATATATATATATATATATATATATATATATATATATATATATAGTTATTTATTTATTTTTTTATTAGCACACTGGCCGATTCCCACCAAGGCAGGGTGGCCCGAAAAAGAAAGAAAAACTTTCACCATCATTCACTCCATCACTGTCTTGCCAGAAGGGTGCTTTACACTACAGTTTTTAAACTGCAACATTAACACCCCTCCTTCAGAGTGCAGGCACTGTACTTCCCATCTCCAGGACTCAAGTCCGGCCTGCCGGTTCCCTGAACCCCTTCATAAATGTTACTTTGCTCACACTCCAACAGCACGTCAAGTATTAAAAACCATTTGTCTCCATTCACTCCTATCAAACACGCTCACGCATGCCCCTCGCTATATATATATATATATATATATATATATATATATATATATATATATATATATATATATATATATATATATATATATATATATATATATATATATATATATATATATATATATATATATATATACCTGAATACTGTAATCTATCCGAGGTAACTACATGCGCCATTTTTGTAGATAATTATTTTAGTAGTTTGGTATAAACACTGCCAAGGTGAATAGCATGACTGGATGGCTAGTTTGTATCTTAAATGAGGCGTGTTAATATTATATTTCCCTTTTAAATTAGTAAACTTAATTAAGCCTTACATGTTGCATTGCATAAAATGTTGTAATTTCTGCACGTGGTTTTGTTTTAACTTTATATATTATTATGATTAACATTAACACAAGAAGTCAGTCGCATCTCACCTATTACGATACATTCTTGTCTTGCTGTACGATACTGTTAATATATCATCCAGATAAACTCTTATTTGCTGTCTTTTTTTTTTTAAGAAAATTTTACTAAACTTTTTCCAGAATCATTTAAGCAAATAATATAAGTTGTAATTTATATATTTACCTTAATACTACAATATATCTTAATTTACATTATTTGTTTTTATTGTATTAAGTTATTAAAAAAATATTTGTCTTTTAATGGTTTATTTAAACCTCTAGTAAGCATATTAAACCTTAAGCACCATATAGCACCTGGGGTATGGGTGGATATCAGGTTTGTTCCAAGGAAGGAGACAACAGCCAACGTTTCCTTATTCAAGGATCTTTCACCAGAATCTATGCACCTTCAATGATGAGGATGAGACCGAGAGAAGGAAGAAACGTTCTCCAGATTCCAGGAAATAATTGTTCCAATGTGTGTGTGAGTGTGTGTGTGTGTGTGTGTGTGTGTGTGTGTGTGTGTGTGTGTGTGTGTGTGTGTGTGTGTGTGTACTCACCTATTTGTACTCACCTATTTGTGGTTGCAGGGGTCGATTCATAGCTCCTGGCCCCGCCTCTTCGCTGATTGCTACTAGGTCCTCTCACTCCCTGCTCCATGAGCTCTATCATACCTCGCCTTAAAACTATGTATGGTTCCCGCCTCCACTACGTCACTTTCTAGGCTATTCCACGGCCTGACTACTCTATGACTGAAGAAATACTTCCTAACATCCCTTTGATTCATCTGAGTCTTCAACTTCCAATTGTGACCTCTTGTGTCTGTGTCCCTTCTCTGGAACATCCCGTCTTTGTCCACCATGTCTATTCCACGCAGTATTTTATATGTCGTTATCATGTCTCCCCTGACCCTCGTGTCCTCCAGTGTCGTCAGGCCGATTTCCCTCAACCTTTCTTCGTAGGACAATCCCCTTAGCTCTGGGACTAGTCTTGTTGCAAACCTTGGCACTTTCTCTAATTTCTTGACGTGCTTGACTAGGTGTGGATTCCAAACTGGTGCTGCATACTCCAGTATGGGCCTGACGTAAATGGTATACAGAGTCTTGAACGAATCCTTACTGAGGTATCGGAACGCTATCCGTAGGGTTGCCAGGCGCCCGTATGCTCAAGCAGTTATCTGATTGATATGCGCCTCAGGAGATATGTTCGGTGTTATACTCACCCCCAGATCTTTTTCCTTGAGTGAGGTTTGCAGTCTTTGGCCATCTAAACTATATTGTGTCTGCGGTCTTCTTTGCCCTTCCCCAATCTTCATGACTTTGCATTTGGCAAGGTTAAACTCAAGGAGCCAGTTGCTGGACCAGGCTTGTAGCCTGTCCAAGTCTCTTTGTAGTCCTGCCTGATCCTCACCCGATTTGATTCTTCTCATTAACTTCTCATCATCTGCAAGCAAGGACACCTCTGAGTCTATCCCTTCCGTTATGTCATTCACATATACCAAGAACAGCACAGATCCTAGGACTGACCCCTGTGGAACCCCGCTTGTCACAGGCGCCCACTCTGACACCTCGTCACGTACCATGACTCGTTGTTGCCTCCCTGTCAGGTATTCTCTGATCCATTGCAGTGCCTTTCCTGTTATGTGTGCCTGATCCTCTAGCTTTTGCAGTAACCTCTTGTGAGGAACTGTGTCGAAGGCCTTCTTGCAGTCCAAAAAAATGTGTGTTTGTGTGTATGTGAGTGTGTGTGTGTGTGTGTGTGTGTGTGTGTTTGTGTGTATGTGTGTATGTGTGTGTATGTGTGTGTGTGTGTGAACAGTAACACTCACATACGATGACGGAAGCCAGAGGAAAAATGTGTCTCCAATATTTTGCAGTCAAGATATTTGAAGAGACGGGAGATAAAAAAAATGGACAGGAAGAAGAAGGATGAAAGGAAGAAGGAGGACGACAGGTGAGAGGAGGAGGAGGAGGAGGAGGGAGGTAGGGAGACTTTAAATTCTGAAGACATACAGAAGAGGTGCCGAGAGGGCAAAGGTTGTTCTTTAGGCTTCGAAACATTTTTTTTTCTTACATATTTAACGGAGTTTATTACAAAAACAATAGTCCTAATTCTGTTATTCGGCTCATTTCAAGACTCAGCATGTTGTGATGTCTATTATCACCCCCGGGATACCACCCACAACAATTAGTTAATATCCAGGTGCCTGGTAGGTAGGTAAGTTTTTATTTAATGATGACTTTTCGCTCGAGCGAAACGTTATCCAGATATTTTGATAACTTGTTAGATAACTTGTTGTCTAACAAGTTAACTTGTTAGACCAAGTGTTGCACATGTGCAGCACCTGGGTATCTTTATTGTTGAAACGTTTCACCTACACAGTAGGCTTCTTCAGTCAAATACAGAACTGAACTCTTCTCCATGCTCAGGGACTGACCACCTCAAATACAATTTCTCCAAGTTGACGGACTGATTACATCATCTTCATTTCACCTGTTACCTCTGTATGACTGATGAGATTTACAGATACCCAACTGTGGCACATATCTTAATCATCAACCTATTTACAGTTAGGTGAACTGGATCAGTATGTATACGTAGACTTACCCATACATCTCACTTCTAACTCACTTTACCTAAGACTTGAATATAAGCAACAGAGGAATCTCATAAATTTAGAGTTAGTTAAAGTCTACATTCATATGAAAAATAAGAGACTTCGTAAATATGTCAACATAGATTTTAAGGTTAATTTTCGTTATTTGCGTATAACTGTCGACTGAGAGAAAAGAGTATCAAATTGTGACTTGATAATGGCCTTGGACTAGCTGGAACGTCGTTTAAAGTTTTTTTTAAACGTTTCAGTTAAATGTAAATAATAATCTGTATGAAAAGACGGTTAGAACCCGCGAACAGAGTCACATAACCCCAGACCGACGCGTTAGCGACTGGGCCAACTAGTTTCAATAAGAGTCATGCAACTAAGTATATTTCTACACCATAGAAAGGTTAGCGTCGGTCTGGAGTTTTGAGACTCTCTGATCGCGGGTTCTAACCCCACCCGTGGTATGGTTTGTTTGCAATCGTGTCATTACGATTTCGTGAGTCAAGTTATTAATCTGTATCCATGACATTTTCAATTCGGCCCTTTGTTCAAATGTCCGCTCTTACTCAAATCCTTATAACAGTACTCCAACACAGTTACTCACAGTTGAATCACGCATCTCATCTCTCTAATGAATTCCTTTTCTTAAAATTCAAGAACCAAGTGCTGCAGGTTGCATCAGTGCGCCGTGTACTCTGTCATCAGACACACCAGCCAAGGCTACAGTCACGTCTTGCCAACACGCATTCAGAAATTCCCGAGAATAACTTCTAACTGACGGCGTCAGAGAGAGAAGCAGAAGAGTAGAGACGTACCAGCTTAAAGATGGAGTATAGTCAACTAAATGTACATCATGGATGTACATCATGGACTTACATCATGGACGTACATCATGGACGTACATCATGGACGTACATCATGGACGTACATCATTGAATAGAACTCCTCTTTTTCTACAGACATATGATCCCTCTAATTCAAAACCTTATCTCTCGACTTTTAAATGAACTAGAGAGATCCAATACCTCTCAGTGTGTTGGATCTTCATAGTTCTTAATCGAATATGTTTCTAGGGAACCGAATTCGGAGGAATTTTCATTATTTGCCTAGTAATGGTTCTCGTATTTTCAAAATATGTCTCATAGAAACATAAATTTTCAGAACACCTCTCGTTCTCCTTTCTATCTATTCTCTACCTTTTGAAAGCTTCAAAACTTTTACTATCTGCTTTCAAATGAGTACAGTGGGATATTTCCTTCAGTCTGGGATATTCCCTTTGTTGTCTTTTGGTTTAATCTTTTCTTTATTTCAGCATACAGCAGAGGCTTCTGCAATCCTGTAATCAACTGACGTATAACATAGTCTGTGGACTCCTACAGTTAAGTCTATAGTAATCCTTTAGTAACCAACAGTTGTATTTTACGATAGATGCTTCAGTTATCATGTGGTATCCTACAATGAGGATTCAGCTGTCTTGTAGTGTCCTACAACTGGGGCTTCAACTATCTTATAGTATCCTACAAGCAAGGCTTCAGCTAACTGGTAGACAAACACAAGTATGTAGAACAAACATTTATTCTTTCAACGTTTCACTCTGAATCCAGACTTTTCCAAGTCATGGCTTGCAAAAACTCTACTCTTTTTAAATCTTTATCAAATCATCATGACTCAGAGAGAGAGCTTTTTCAACAAACTCGTGCGTTTGTCTCCGCATCGCCTTTCGCACCTTCCCTGTAATATTTAACAATTGCTTCTCCTCTAGACAGTTTCTCGGGGTCATGAAGCTCAGAGTCTCACCTTCCCCCAAAACATTTTCCCGTGAGACCTCCGCTTCATCACAATATCTGCCAACCAAACTGAAGCCTCTGAATTCCTCTGCCAGCCACCGCCATCTCCTTAATTAGTTTGCCAACGGAGAGAGTTCTTCAGCTAGGGAAAAATTGATATTAAAGTGTGATAACGTGCCTGTTTGCAACTTCAACTCGTAAAAATATAAACGGCTTTTCTTCGTGTGATTTACACATTGACTTTCGTTTAAATTTAAAGAGTAATCATTACTAGTTGTCAGTTGTTATTAACAGCAATGGAAGAAAAGATACAGGTTACACAACAAGCTTTTATTGAGATAAACTTTCTGCGCAGAGCTTTATAGCCCCAATAAAAGCTGGCTCTGCAGTCTGTGTCTTTTCTTCACTATTGTCGACTGTACACTGTTTGGATCCATGAAAGTTAAAACAGGAACTCAGTATTCATTGCAGAATTTAATTAATGCCTATTATTAATAATGATCTAGAATTTCCTCATCACGATAATCATGACAGACACTGATTTTGCATTCTTAACTTTACTTTTGATTATCTTTTCACTTGATAGCTAAAAAAATTACACAAATTATATTAATTTTAAACTTTATTACGGCAAATGCCTATTATTTTGAGATCCCAGAAGTGACTTTTGCAACAGCAACTTTTTACTCATTTTGTGACTTCACATTTCCATGTAAAAAACTCTTTCTCCTTTGTGTATCAGAATGTTTTGTGTATGTGTTTTGGATCATATTTTCTAAACTTTATAGAGTTTCTTTTATCAGTTTTCTCCATTCATCTGATTTCATTGGTACTCTGTCTCTTCTCCCTACCGAGTCGTTTCCCTTAAACATGCATATATATGTATATATATATATATATATATATATATATATATATATATATATATATATATATATTTATTTATAGGTAGTAGGTTGGTAGACAGCAACCACCCAGGGAGGTACTACCGTCCTGCCAAGTGAGTGTAAAACGAAAGCCTGTAATTGTTTTACATGATGGAAGGATTGCTGGTGTCTTTTGTCTGTCTCATAAATATGCAAGATTACAGGTACGTCTTGCTACTTCTACTTACACTTAGGTCACACTACACATACATGTACATGTTTATTTATACACACTCATCTGAGTTTTCTTTGATTTTATCTTAATAGTTCTTGGTCTTATTACTTTTCCTTTTATATCCATGGGGAAGTGGAATAAGAATCTTTCCTCCGTAAGCCATGCGTGTTGTAAAAGTCAACTAAAATGCCGGGAACAATGGGCTAATAACCCCTTTTCCTGTAAAGATTACTAAAAAGAATAAGAAGAAGAAAATTGTCATAGTGGGAAGTCTGAATGTGCGTGGATGTTGTGCAAATGATAAGAAAGAGATGATTGTGGATGTTATGAATGAGAAGAAACTGGATGTCCTGGCTTTAAGTGAAACAAAGCTGAAGGGGGTGGGAGAGTTTCAATGGAGAGGAATAAATGGGATTAGGTCAGGGGTTTCAAATAGAGTTAGAGCTAAAGAAGGAGTAGCAATAATGTTGAAGGATAAGCTATGGCAGGAAAAGAGGGACTACAAATGCATAAATTCAAGGATTATGTGGAGTAAAATAAAGATTGGATGTGAAAAGTGGGTTATAGTAAGCGTATATGCACCTGGAGAAGAGAGAAGTGTAGAGGAGAGAGAGAGATTCTGGGAAATGTTGAGTGAATGCGTGGGGAGTTTTGAATCAAGTGTGAGAGTAATGGTGGTTGGGGATTTCAATGCTAAAGTGGGTAAAAATGTTATGGAGGGAGTAGTAGGTAAATTTGGGGTGCCAGGGGTAAATGTAAATGGGGAGCCTTTAATTGAGCTATGTGTAGAAAGAAATTTGGTAATAAGTAATACATATTTTATGAAAAAGAGGATAAATAAATATACAAGGTATGATGTAGCACGTAATGAAAGTAGTTTGTTAGATTATGTATTAGTGAATAAAAGGTTGATGGGTAGGCTCCAGGATGTACATGTTTATAGAGGGGCAACTGATATATCAGATCATTATTTAGTTGTAGCTACAGTTAGAGTAAGAGGTAGATGGGAAAAGAGGAAGGTGGCAACAACAAGTAAGAGGGAGTTCACGTGAAAGTGTATAATCTAAGGGATGAGGAAGTTCGGGCGAGATATAAGCGACTATTGGCAGAAAGGTGGGCTAGTGCAAAGATGAGTAGTGGGGGGGTTGAAGAGGGTTGGAATAGTTTTAAAAATGCAGTATTAGAATGTGGGGCAGAAGTTTGTGGTTATAGGAGGGTGGGGGCAGGAGGAAAGAGGAGTGATTGGTGGAATGATGAAGTAAAGGGTGTGATAAAAGAGAAAAAGGTAGCTTACGAGAGGTTTTTACAAAGCAGAAGTGTTATAAGAAGAGCAGAGTATATGGAGAGTAAAAGAAAGGTGAAGAGAGTGGTGAGAGAGTGCAAAAGGAGAGCAGATGAAAGAGTGGGAGAGGCACTGTCAAGAAATTTTAATGAAAATAAGAAAAAAATTTGGAGTGAGTTAAACAAGTTAAGAAAGCCTAGGGAAAGTATGGATTTGTCCATTAAAAACAGAGTAGGGGAGTTAGTAGATGGGGAGAGGGAGGTATTAGGTAAATGGCGAGAATATTTTGAGGAACTTTTAAATGTTGAGGAAGACAGGGAGGCGGTAATTTCATGCACTGGCCAGGGAGGTATACCATCTTTTAGGAGTGAAGAAGAGCAGAATGTAAGTGTGGTGGAGGTACGTGAGGCATTACGTAGAATGAAAGGGGGTAAAGCAGCTGGAACTGATGGGATCATGACAGAAATGTTAAAAGCAGGGGGGGATATAGTGTTGGAGTGGTTGGTACTTTTGTTTAATAAATGTATGAAAGAGGGGAAGGTACCTAGGGATTGGCGGAGAGCATGTATAGTCCCTTTATATAAAGGGAAAGGGGACAAAAGAGATTGTAAAAATTATAGAAGAATAAGTTTACTGAGTATACCAGGAAAAGTATACGGTAGAGTTATAATTGAAAGAATTAGAGGTAAGACAGAATGTAGAATTGCGGATGAGCAAGGAGGCTTCAGAGTGGGTAGGGGATGTGTAGATCAAGTGTTTACATTGAAGCATATATGTGAACAGTATTTAGATAAAGGTAGGGAAGTTTTTATTGCATTTATGGATTTAGAAAAGGCATATGATAGAGTGAGATAGAGGAGCAATGTGGCAGATGTTGCAAGTTTATGGAATAGGTGGTAAGTTACTAAATGCTGTAAAGAGCTTTTATGAGGATAGTGAGGCTCAGGTTAGGGTGTGTAGAAGAGAGGGAGAATATTTCCCGGTAAAAGTAGGTCTTAGACAGGGATGTGTAATGTCACCATGGTTGTTTAATATATTTATAGATGGGGTTGTAAAAGAAGTAAATGCTAGGGTGTTCGGGAGAGGGGTGGGATTAAATTATGGGGAATCAAATTCAAAATGGGAATTGACACAGTTACTTTTTGCTGATGATACTGTCCTTATGGGAGATTCTAAAGAAAAATTGCAAAGGTTAGTGGATGAGTTTGAGAATGTGTGTAAAGGTAGAAAGTTGAAAGTGAACATAGAAAAGAGTAAGGTGATGAGGGTATCAAATGATTTAGATAAAGAAAAATTGGATATCAAATTGGGGAGGAGGAGTATGGAAGAAGTGAATGTTTTCAGATACTTGGGAGTTGACGTGTCGGCGGATGGATTTATGAAGGATGAGGTTAATCATAGAATTGATGAGGGAAAAAAGGTGAGTGGTGCGTTGAGGTATATGTGGAGTCAAAAAACGTTATCTATGGAGGCAAAGAAGGGAATGTATGAAAGTATAGTAGTACCAACACTCTTATATGGATGTGAAGCTTGGGTGGTAAATGCAGCAGCGAGGAGACGGTTGGAGGCAGTGGAGATGTCCTGTCTAAGGGCAATGTGTGGTGTAAATATTATGCAGAAAATTCGGAGTGTGGAAATTAGGAGAAGGTGTGGAGCTAATAAAAGCATTAGTCAGAGGGCAGAAGAGGGGTTGTTGAGGTGGTTTGGTCATTTAGAGAGAATGGATCAAAGTAGAATGACATGGAAAGCATATAAATCTATAGGGGAAGGAAAGAGGGGTAGGGGTCGTCCTCGAAAGGGTTGGAAAGAGGGGGTGAAGGAGGTTTTGTGGGCGAGGGGCTTGGACTTCCAGCAAGCGTGCATGAGCGTGTTAGATAGGAGTGAATGGAGACGAATGATACTTGGGACCTGACGATCTGTTGGAGTGTGAGCAGGGTAATATTTAGTGAAGGGATTCAGGGAAACCGGTTATTTTCTTATAGTCGGACTTGAGTCCTGGAAATGGGAAGTACAATGCCTGCACTTTAAAGGAGGGGTTTGGGATATTGGCAGTTTGGAGGGATATGTTGTGTATTTTTATACGTATATGCTTCTAAACTGTTGTATTCTGAGCACCTCTGCAAAAGCAGTGATAATGTGTGAGTGTGGTGAAAGTGTTGAATGATGATGAAAGTATTTTCTTTTTGGGGATTTTCTTTCTTTTTTGGGTCACCCTGCCTCGGTGGGAGACGACCAACTTGTTGAAAAAAAAAAAAAAAAAAATATATATAATTATATATATATATATATATATATATATATATATATATATATATATATATATATATATATATGGGGAAGTGGAAAAGAATTCTTCCTCCGTAAGACATGCGTGTCGTAAGAGGCGACTGAAATGCCGGGAGCAAGGGGCTAGTAACCCCTTCTCCTGTATATATTTCTAAATTTGAAAGGAGAAACTTTCGTTTTTTCTTTTGGGCCACCCCACCTCGGTGGGATACGGCTGGTACGTTGAAAGAAGATATATATATATATATATATATATATATATATATATATATATATATATATATATATATATATATATATATATATATATATATATGTGTGTGTGTGTGTGTGTGTGTGTGTGTGTGTGTGTGTGTGTGTGTGTGTGTGTGTGTGTGTGTGTGTGTGTGAGAGAGAGAGAGAGAGTAGCTATGTGTATACTCTCATCGCATAGTTGCACTTACACATTGACGCTATAATTAAACTGGCTAGCTAGACCAGTTTCCAAGGCAACGAATGCAAGTTTGTTGTGAATTCCCACAATTTTATCCTCGTGTTATTCATTATTCACATAGGAACGCATACTGGGAAATTCAATTAACATGCTTACAGTCAGCCAGAGCCTCACTCTTGTGTGTATTAACATGGCTTACCAGGTCGAGCTCCTAAAACATTACTACTCCGAGCTAAATCAAGAACGAGAGCGACTGCTGGACAAAGTCTATAGATTTGAACTTTCTTAAAATTGAGTGCGTGCCACGAGAGGGACTTGGTATATGTTGTACAAAGGAACGAGAAATTAATGTTATCCTGAAAAAGTGTACTGTAATTCGATTAGCTATGACCCTTAAACACAGTTCATCGCTGTTTGTATGGTCCAGGCGAGAGCAAATAGTCCAGGACTTACCATAAATATGGTCAACTTTCCGATTTTAATCTGCAGAACGCCTGTTCATTGTTTCAATTAAGCTTAAAGGACTTATTGTTTTAGATATTTGTAAATAAAACAAAAATCTTTCAGCTTATCTAAAAACAACGTATATATAAGAAACTTACCAACAAGACTGATTTATGTTAAAAAATTTAAAATCGGTTTGATGTGTAACTTAATTTATAGAACAAACAACAAAATAAATAAAACTAGAAGGGAAACAAATAGACTCAAACAACAATAAACAAACGTTGTTTGCTTAATGAAAGACTAATTGATGCATCAACAATGCAATTCAGGGGTTTGAAGGAAATATTTGTATAACCTGTATTAAAGTGATAAATATATTATCACTGGCACACAGAAACACTCTGCCACACTCTGTGACACACAGCCACACACTGCCAATATGGGACGGAGCGTTAAGAACTGAATTAGTTTTGGATACATCCACGGCAACACCCGCAGTTTCCGGCTATGCTAATCTATACAGTAGTTACACTGTGTGAACACCGCAGTGTGCTATTTCGCTATTGTATACGAAAGATACTGAGTGAAAACATCAGCACTGTGTGGCTACATTATTGTGTATGATAGTTATATTGTGGGAACACTGCACTGTGCCGATTCATTATTCTGTATGATAGTTACATTGTGGGAACACTGCACTGTGCCAATTCATTATTCTGTATGATAGTTACATTGTGAGAACACTGCACTATGCCGATTCATTATTCTTGTATTATATACAATTCTTGTACTACTACTACTACTACTACTACTACTACTACTACCACTACTACTACCTCCACCTCTTCCTGCCTATATATAGCCGTCCTGCTCCTCCTCTGTTAGTGTGACTTTGTCAATGGTCCAAGTCGGACCGAAACGTCGTCGTAAGCTTCTGTCTTTTATGTGCGGGTTATTTGTGTATTATTCTTTATGATAGTTATATTGTGGGAACACTGCACTGTGCCGATTCATTATTCTGTAAGATAGTTATATTGTGGGAACACTGCACTGTGCCGATTCATTATTCTGTAAGATAGTTATATTGTGGGAACACTGCACTGTGCCGATTCATTATTCTGTATGATAGTTACATTGTGGGAACACTGCACTGTGCCGATTCATTATTCTGTATGATAGTTATATAGTGGGAACACTGCACTGTGCCGATTAATTATTCTGTATGATAGTTACATTGTGGGAACACTGCACTGTGCCGATTCATTATTCTGTATGATAGTTGCATTGTGGGAACACTGCACTGTGCCGATTCATTATTCTGTATGATAGTTACATTGTGGGAACACTGCACTGTGCCGATTCATTATTCTGTATGATAGTTACATTGTGGGAACACTGCACTGTCCCGATTCATTATTCTGTATGATAGTTACATTGTGGGAACACTGCACTGTGCCGATTCATTATTCTGTATGATAGTTATATTGTGGGAACACTGCACTGTCCCGATTCATTATTCTGTATGATAGTTACATTGTGGGAACACTGCACTGTGCCGATTCATTATTTTGTATGATAGTTACATTGTGGGAACACTGCACTGTGCCGATTCATTATTCTGCATGATAGTTACATTGTGGGAACACTGCAGTGTGCCGATTCATTATTCTGTATGATAGTTACATTGTGGGAACACTGCACTGTGCCGATTCATTATTCTGTATGATAGTTACATTGTGGGAACGCTGCACTGTGCCGATTCATTATTCTGTATGATAGTTACATTGTGGGAACACTGCACTGTGCCGATTCATTATTCTGTATGATAGTTACATTGTGGGAACACTGCACTGTACCGATTCATTATTCTGTATGATAGTTACATTGTGGGAACACTGCACTGTGCCGATTCATTATTCTATATGATAGTTACATTGTGGGAACACTGCACTGTCCCGATTCATCATTCTGTATGATAGTTATATTGTGGGAACACTGCACTGTGCCGATTCATTATTCTGTATGATAGTTACATTGTGGGAACACTGAACTGTACCGATTCATTATTCTGTATGATAGTTACATTGTGGGAACACTGCACTGTGCCGATTCATTATTCTGTATGATAGTTACATTGTGGGAACACTGCACTGTGCCGATTCATTATTCTGTATGATAGTTACATTGTGGGAACACTGCACTGTGCCGATTCATTATTCTGTAAGATAGTTATATTGTGGGAACACTGCACTGTGCCGATTCATTATTCTGTAAGATAGTTATATTGTGGGAACACTGCACTGTGCCGATTCATTATTCTGTATGATAGTTACATTGTGGGAACACTGCACTGTGCCGATTCATTATTCTGTATGATAGTTATATAGTGGGAACACTGCACTGTGCCGATTAATTATTCTGTATGATAGTTACATTGTGGGAACACTGCACTGTGCCGATTCATTATTCTGTATGATAGTTGCATTGTGGGAACACTGCACTGTGCCGATTCATTATTCTGTATGATAGTTACATTGTGGGAACACTGCACTGTGCCGATTCATTATTCTGTATGATAGTTACATTGTGGGAACACTGCACTGTCCCGATTCATTATTCTGTATGATAGTTACATTGTGGGAACACTGCACTGTGCCGATTCATTATTCTGTATGATAGTTATATTGTGGGAACACTGCACTGTGCCGATTCATTATTCTGTATGATAGTTACATTGTGGGAACACTGCACTGTGCCGATTCATTATTTTGTATGATAGTTACATTGTGGGAACACTGCACTATGCCGATTCATTATTCTGTATGATAGTTATATTGTGGGAACACTGCACTGTGCCGATTCATTATTCTGTATGATAGTTATATTGTGGGAACACTGCACTGTGCCGATTCATTATTCTGTATGATAGTTGCATTGTGGGAACACTGCACTGTGCCGATTCATTATTCTGTATGATAGTTACATTGTGGGAACACTGCACTGTGCCGATTCATTATTCTGTATGATAGTTATATTGTGGGAACACTGCACTGTGCCGATTCATTATTCTGTATGATAGTTGCATTGTGGGAACACTGCACTGTGCCGATTCATTATTCTGTATGATAGTTACATTGTGGGAACACTGCACTGTACCGATTCATTATTCTGTATGATAGTTACATTGTGGGAACACTGCACTGTGCCGATTCATTATTCTATATGATAGTTACATTGTGGGAACACTGCACTGTCCCGATTCATCATTCTGTATGATAGTTATATTGTGGGAACACTGCACTGTTCCGATTCATTATTCTGTATGATAGTTACATTGTGGGAACACTGAACTGTACCGATTCATTATTCTGTATGATAGTTACATTGTGGGAACACTGCACTGTGCCGATTCATTATTCTGTATGATAGTTACATTGTGGGAACACTGCACTGTGCCGATTCATTATTCTGAATGATAGTTACATTGTGGGAACACTGCACTGTGCCGATTCATTATTCTGTATGATAGTTACATTGTGGGAACACTGCACTGTGCCGATTCATTATTCTGTATGATAGTTATATTGTGGGAACACTGCACTGTGCCGATTCATTATTCTGTATGATAGTTATATTGTGGGAACACAGCACTATGCCGATTCATTATTCTGTATGATAGTTACATTGTGGGAACACTGCACTGTGCCGCTTCATTATTCTATATGACAGTTACATTGTGGAAACACTGCACTGTGCCGATTCATTATTCTGTATGATAGTTACATTGCGGAAACACTGCACTGTGCCGCTTCACTGTTCCGTATAATAGTTACATTGTGGGAACTGTTTCGAAGGGTAATATTGACTTAGATTAGCGGCTTAGCGTTATTTTATCTGAATGAGCAAATCGCTGGCTCCTATTATCTCTTTTGTTTCCTTAACTAAAACTGGTTTTATCTTCCCTGAATCCAATTGTATTTGGCAAGGTATCCTAATCGATCGAAATATTACAGGGGATTTCAACCCTTTCGTACCTATAAGGGACTTGAAACCTAGGATATCTGGTAAGTTTAAATCCATGGGATTTGTAATGCAATATAATTCCTTATAATCAGGCTCGCGAACTGAGGCCATTGGTATTTGTTAAGGGATCTATATCCCTTGCTAAGGAATCTAAATCGCTTGCAGTTTGATAAAGGAATTTCAATCCCTACTTATCTGGTAAGAGTTGTGAATCTCTTCGTATTTGGTGAGGTAGCCGGAACACAGAGTATGTATTAAATGGCGTTGAATCCCCTAGTGTCTGATAAGGTAATAACTAGATTCTTTCCTCTTGTATATTGTACAATAATAAAAATAATAATAATAATATATTCTTCTTCTTCTTCTTCTTCTTCTTCTTGTTATTATTATTATTATCATTATTATTATTATTATTATTATTATTATTATTATTATTATTATTATTATTATTATTATTATTATTATTATTATTATTATTATTATTATTATTATTATTATTATCCATACTTTTATTAAACAATATTTTCCGTCACTTGAATACATAATAGTAATGTATCTCATCCATTATTCATGACACTTAATATGCACAAATTTAATACTAACCAACTTTAATAGGGGCATATTGCAACTGCATATATTATTCTGGTTCCCAGTGCAATAAAACCTGGTTTAACACAATGTTTTAGAAACACAGTTTTTATTAGTTTTATCTTTGGGAAGTTATGTACAGCCACCCACACACACCACACACGCAGCACTCAAACACACAAACACACATACACGCACACACACATACACCCACACACACACACACACACACACAGACACACACACACACACACACACACACACACACACACACACACACACACACACACACACACACACACACACACACACACACACATATATATATATATATTAACGTTAAGATAGGGTGGTAGGGGAAGTGGAATATTCAAACGGCTTCAGGAAGAAATCCAAATATTCTTCCTTGAAGCCTTTTTATCCACTTCTCCGAGGCTATGGGTCCCACAATTTACACCAGAGGACCCCATCGTATATATATATATATATATATATATATATATATATATATATATATATATATATATATATATATATATATATATATATATATATATATTCGATGGGGTCCACCTCTGGTGTAAATTGTGGGACTCCATGATTTCAAACAGGTATAACGTGTAACTTTATTGTAATAATCTTTCACAGTTAGTAGCTTCAGATGCAGGATTTAATTCAGTTTCATGTGATATAGGGTAGCATTAAAGGCACCCAATGTGCGTCCCTCTGGTTATTCGACAAACATCGATCTGATAGTCCAGTTCGGAACAGACGCTCGGCAGCATATCTGGTGTGATCATGCGAACTGCATCAATGATCGAAATTTTCAGCTCCTCTAGGGTTGCAGGTAGTGGTGGTACGTAAACTGTGCTCTTCACGTACCCCCCAAATAAAGAAGTCACAAACAGGTCCGGTGACTTCTGCAAGTGGCCTGCGAGGTCACCGGATGGCGGTAAAACTGCTAGCTCTGCTAGCTGCGCCATTCTTGTAGGATTGGGTGGTCCTGTGGGTTAAGGCGTCATGTGGTTCTGGTTCACCATGAGGCGGACCAGTACAACATGGGTTCGAGTCCTTGGTTAGCGCAGTGTTGTTATTGATCAATACCACTCGTTCGTGGTTACAATATATATATATATATATATATATATATATATATATATATATATATATATATATATATATATATATAAACTTCTTGAGGTGTGCACCCTCTTTTGACAACCCAACACTCGATGAATATGACGCACACCTGAGATCAACTTTTAAGAAGACACTGAACCTGTCACTAGAGGATCAGCAATGGGATCAGGCAACCCTCCCAGTGCGACTGGGAGGTATAGGGGTGCGCAAAGCAACGCATGTTGCTTTACCTGCTTTTCTGTCTTCGTGTTTGGCTTCCAGTGCATTAGTCAAGAAGATAGTGCCCGAACGCTTGAGACGTGGTAGGAGCTCAAGACCCCAGGTTTACTGAAGCAGCGATTCGGTGGGACACCCTTACAGACTCCTCCAGTAGACCAGCTCCTCCCAAACAGCACAAACAGTCCCACTGGGACAAACCGATCATGGAAAAAATCGCCAACACAATGCTCTCCAATGCTTCAGGAAAGAACAAAGCTCGTCTCCTGGCATTGAAGGCACCACACTCAGAAGATTTCCTGTTAGCTGTTCCCAATTCCTCCCTGGGCACCCGTCTCGACCCACAGGCCATTCGGATTGGTGTTGCTCTTCGCCTAGCCGCCCCCATCCTCACCGAACATAGGTATATTTGCGGCAGGGCGACAGCTGATCAATTCGGACTTCATGGTCTCGTGTGCCACACAGCAGAAGGGAAGTATGCCAGACATGAGGAGATCAATGACGTAATAAAGAGAAGCCTCGCCACAGCCCGTTGCCCAGCACAACGGGAACCCCAAGTACAGAGGTCTGATGGAAGTCAAAAGCGTCCTGATGGAGCCACTATGCTACCCTGGAAGGATGAAAAGCAGAATGCCTGGGACTACACCTGTGCTGCCACATTGGCAGACACCTACTTGCCATACTCCGTAGTGGAAGGGGGTGGAGCTGCCAGCCATAGGAAGACCCAGAAGATTCGAAAATATGAAGACCTTCCCCTTTGTTATAACTTCATTCCAATAGGGTCGGAGACCCTTGGAGCATGGGGCAAGTGTGCTCTAAAGTTCCTCAAAGAGCTGGGTGAAAAGCTCATCATAGAAACCAAGGACCACAGGGCGACCAGCTTCCTCTTTCAGAGACTCAGTGTTGCGATCCAGAGAGGAAATGCCTGCAGCATTCTGGGCACGCGGCCCACCGCAGGGGAGCTGGACGAAGTATTCGAGATGTAGCTCTGAGTTACCTATGTTGTTTTACTTTCTGCTGTATTTTTGTGAATGTTTGGCCAATGTATTTTGTCTTTAAATAAAACATACTTGAAATATAGGGGGTGGTAGGAGAAAATTCTCAAACAGGTTCAGGGAGAACCTTGAGTTTTCCCTGAAGCAAGTTTATTCTTTTCTCTGAGGATGAGGGTCCCTACGACAGTTCTAGAGGTGGTACCATATATATATATATATATATATATATATATATATATATATATATATATATATATATATATATATATATATATATATATATATATATATATATATATATATATATATATATATATATATATATATATATATATATATATATATATATATATATATATATATATATATTTATATATATATATATATATATATATATGTCGTGCAGAATATGTAAAACTGGTCAATTAGCAAGAACTCATTTAAAATTAAGTCCTTTCTAAAATTTTCTCTTATACGTTTAAAGATTTTTTTTTCATTAATGTTGATGTAAAAATTTTTAATTTTGCACCAAAAGGAATTTAGAAAACTTACTTAACCTTATTATAAGAAGCGCAATTTATTTTAGCCTAACCTAATTAAATATATTTTAGATTTGTTTACAATAATTTAATACTAAACAAATACAGTGAAATATATTTTTTTCGTTAGGTTCAGAATGATTTTGGCGAAATTATTGCATACACAATATTTCACTTGTCCTATATGGCAAGATGAGCGTTGCTATTTAAGCCAAGATCGCAAGTTCTGCCTATTCGGCACGACATATATATATATATATATATATATATATATATATATATATATATATATATATATATATATATAGACAGATATATATATATAGAAATATATATATATAAATATATATATATATACATATATATACATATATATATATATATATATATATATATAGACATATATAAAGATATATATATATATATACATATGTGTGTGTGTGTGTGTGTGTGCGCAGAACAACCGCTGTGGGTAAGCAGTCAGTACCTCTAGAACTGACTGCTTACCCACAGCCTCACAGAGGAGAACAAACGTACCTCGGGGAAAAATCTGGAGGGCTCTTGCCAGAGCTGTGAATGTGCGCTTCAGTGTCTGTGTCTCTGTGTATGCGTGTGTGCCTCTGTGCGTATGTGTTTGCGTGTACACATAATTGCTTCTCTGACACCTTTTCATTTCGAAACAATGAGAAAACACTTTTTTTCCCCTCTGTGTACACATAAAAGCTTGTTGTAGCTCGTACTTTTATTCACCCGACCATTGATGCCTGCGTTGCAAAACACAGTCCCATTGTTGCCTCTAACAATTGCAATGATTTTTTTCAAAAGAAAAATAAACATCATAATTGGAAATAACCACCTCAAAAGCTTACAATATATATTGACGAACAACAAACATGACATCAGGGCGATATATATTTTTCGTGTATATACATTTCTTTCTAAGTGAAACAGAAGAGAGTTATTGATGTGAGGAGAATCCTTATAAGTAGTTTCAACTTTCTCTTACATTACTGTTACCATTCTTTAATTTAGTTGTTAATTATGCATTTATGTATATGTATGTATATATACATCTATAAGTGAATATACAGAATATATTAAATAAAATTTAATAACTCAAGCGCCATTGAATTTTGATTACTGAATTTTTTATACAAACATGAACACAAAATTTCGGAAATAAATACGTTCGTCTATTTTCTCCAGCCTCCCAAAAATATATATATCCATTACAAGAGTCAAAATGTGTCTTGGGGAAAAATACCTTTGAGGAATTAAACGAGACTCATTATTAAAATAGCTTCCCTGGAATTTGGAATGATCCCAGGTTAATTCTAGGATTTGCAGGGAATTTAGGCATGGAGATCTGCTACCTTAGAACAGTAATTTTTGCTCACTGTTAATTGCCAGCAAGATTTATCTAATAATTTGCATGATTTCTTTGATAATTTCTGAAAATTTTGTCCGAATATCTTTAATAATTATAGTTGTCAGAATTTTCTTAATAATTATCCTGATTTCTCTGATTATCGTCTGGATTTCTCTAATAATTTTCAAGGTTTAAATAATTGTCAATATTTCTTTAAGAACTGTTATAATTTCTTTAATAATAATTTTCTTAATATTTTTAATAATTGTCAACATTTCTTTATAATAATTTTCAAGATTTCTTAAATAATCGGTAGGTTATCTCTAATATCTTCAGAAATTATCAGGATTTCTTCAATAATCGTCATGATATCTCTGATAACTATGAAGATTTTCTTTAAATACTAATTACTAAAAAAAATTGTCAGATTTTTGTAAATAATTGTCAAAATTTTTTTAAATAATTTCGGGAGATGTGCAAGTGGTTTTTTCCTATAGAAATATTAATCATTTTCGAATAATTCTCAGGTTCTCCATGTATTGTAAATTAGGAGGGACGCTCTAAACCCGCATGAGTCATTCTGGGGAAACGGGTGACATTCAGGTATGATTCGAGGAAGGTGAGAGAGACTAATGCACAAGTAACCCGTACATGGGAGAGAAGAGCTTACGACGACGTTTCGGTCTGACTTGGGCTTTTAACAAATACTTCGTAAATAATCCAATTCGGTCCGAAATGTCGTCGTAAGCTCCTCTCTCCTACGTGCGGGTTATTCGTGTATTGTTCCAGTCACGGTATTGTGCCTTTTTGTTCTTTTATGTGAGAAAAAGTTCCTTGGATCAAGAGCTCCCTCACTGTTATGTTTGCTGTCCACAGCGTTTCAATAGACTCGTTAAAACAATTCGTTCAACTTCAGACTAACAGTGGGAGAGTTGCCAGTCCCCTGAGCAGCGCTCAGGTATCTTTATTTGCAAATAAAGATCATTAAGAGATGTACATCTGTCTCTTTAAATTGTCGGTATTGTATGCCATTAATAGGATTTTCAGTCACCACTCTAGACAGGCAGTTCTTCCTACAGTTGATTTGTTCTCGTAGTTAGTGACATCAGTTTATTTTAGTGCTTAGAGCTGCAATAAATGTACCGAGAAGTATATCTGTATATATACACGGAGAGGTGAGTGTTTTACCTTGAATATACTTTGATTTGAGTATACCCCTCTGTGTATCAACTGACTGGTGTTTTTCCCTCGTTCTATATAAACCGAGTAGTATATTTATATCCCTATATATACATCGAGACGCATTCATCTTTCAATGTATATACAGTGAGTGGTAGAATGGTATATAATTTCAGCGAATATACACTGAAAATGAATATTTCTGAATATATTTCACCAGAGGTGTATATTTCTTAGTATACATAAACCAAGTTGAGTGCTTCTTTCAGTGTACATAAGCACACCTGTAACTACAATCCACACACCTGCCTCGTGTGTGTCTGTCCACACCTGATGTTTTCATCTCTCTCGCCAAGCAGGTCGCTCACGACGCTTGGCGGAGATGGTGGAGCAAGTGATGTGTCAGTATCTGACAGATTGTGTCAGTATCTGACAGATACTGTGTGGCATGCGGAGAACAGAGAAGATGGCTCTTGTAAATAAAGCTCGGGGCAGATTAAGGCATTTTATTGTGAAGATGTTTCGCCCACCAGGGAGTTTATCGATTGGTAAAATCCCTAGTGGGAGAAACGCTTTCTCATTAAAATGCCATTATTGTGTGGCTTGTTTGCGTACTCTGGGTATATTCTACCACTGTACTATCAAGATGGATCATACAAGGGCACTAAGAGCGGATGGATCGAATCATCGTCAAGTCTAATCTAACCTAACCTGACCTAACCTAACCTAACCTAACCTAACCTAACCTAGCCTAAGCTAACCTATCCTAACCTATCCTAACCTAACCTAACCTAACCTAACTTAACCTAACCTGACCTAACCTAACCTAATCTAACCTAACCTAACCTAACCTAACCTAACCTAACCTAACCTAACCTAGCCTAACCTAACCTATCCTAACCTATCCTAACCTAACCTAACCTAACCTAACCTAACCTAACTTAACTTAACCTAACTTGACCTAACCTAACCTAACCTAACCTAACCTAACCTAACCTAACCTAACCTAACCTAACCTAACCAACCTATCCTCCAATAAAACCTTTATATGCAAATATTTTTTCGAATTTATATTCATTTCTTGTATTCGCATACAGACTCATCCAGTGACGGTCAGATAAACCTACAATGTGATATTTATGTGACTAAAATAACACTCCAGCTTTTGTATATCTACGTAAATGCACAAGAGATTCTTGGCCGTCTTATAAGGTTTATACTTTTAGATTCCTCAACAGTGAGAGAGCGACATCTGTCTAAAAGATGCAGATTCCACTGCAAACAAGCATCACAAAATTCTAGTTCTAGAGTAATTTGATATCTTTTCCCTTCTTACTACTCTCCTCATCTCATTTCTTACTTTATGTAACTACCCATCTCCTTTTCCTCTCTCTCTCTCTCTCTCTCCCTTCCACTCAAGATTCAAGGACCACTGGAGAGTAAAATATAGTTTTCTCTCAACGGGGGTGGATCTGATGATGAAATAACCTCTTTCTTGGCCCATGATGTCCGCTGGTGATAGATTCTCGTGGTATTAGTGCAATTTTACATCACTTTCAGTATTTAAGTGGATCTGTCTGTCTGTCTGGCTGTCTCTCTCTCTCTCTCTCTCTCTCTCTCTCTCTCTCACACACACACACAAACACACTCATTACCCTGAGGGTCAGGTTACTGACTACTCCGGGGACCATCCTGGGGTCTCCTTAACGTCTCCGTTGGGTCGATCTTCGTAACTCACGCCTCGGAAATGAGGGGTTATTTTGTTAATCACATATCTACACAACCTTAATCATATACTTACACAACGTTTGTTTTAGAAATATATGCATGTATTAATTATCAAAAATGGAAGTTACTTGGCCGTGCTGGAAAATATTCACTAAGAAGAAGAAGAAAAAAAAGATTATTTTATAACCATAACTAAGCGATAAACCAAGAAGAAGAAGGAGAAAGAGAAGAAGGAGGAAGAGGAGAATGATAACACTGAGATTATTAATCTAGGTTACTAAACTTGAATAACAAAAGAAACCAATCAGTGAAGCTTATTTCCATTAGGAATCATTGGTCATCTTTTTCATTATGAACCCCACAATTAACTACCTAATTAGCTACCTAATTACTGTTAAGAGAACAGGATGAACAGGTGTAAGGATGCATCACCAACGTTTCCACCAGCCTTACAATTGAATCCAGATCACAGTCATTTCTTAAGCAGTCATATTCTTCATGTGATGAATGGTTTGAAAAACCGACAAGTTGAAGATTGAGACACTTATGCAGCATATGGGAATCTTTATTCAGGAAACGTTTCGCCACGCAGTGGCTTCATCAGTCCGATACAAAGTAGAAAGGCGTAAGGAGAGGAGGAGTTTGAGGTAATCAGTCCCTCAGCCTGGAGTCGATTGATGGACTGAACACATCGACTCCAGGCTGAGGGACTGATTACCTCAAACTCCTCCTCTCCTTACGCCTTTCTACTTTGTATCGGACTGATGAAGCCACTGCGTGGCGAAACGTTTCCTGAATAAAGATTCCCATATGTTGCATATTCTTCATGGCCATTTCCCCATGGGATCCACCTTCCTTGTCACCCTCGTTGGACTTGGGTCATATTTGCGAATAAATGCCAGTCTTCGTCTTGTCGCGCCACCGCCATACGAGAAGCAAATATTAGCGTGATGAATAATGTATTTGTGCAATATCTGGCTATCTTTTTATCCCAAACGTTTAGCATGTAAAGTAGTCTTCTCTCGTCGAATACTGGCGAATGTAACACTAGAGAGAGTAAAAGTTTAAGATCAATCCCTCAGTTTTGATGGGAAGTTATCTCTCAGTGATTTCTCACACTTCATAAATGTTCAGTCCATCAGCCTTGATAAGTGCTCTTTCTCTCGGTCTTCATAGGAGATATTCAATCCCTCAGCTCTGAATGGAGGTGTTCTGTCTCTCAGTTTTTACAGATGTTCAGTCGCTCAGCCTTGATAGGTGATCTTTCTCTCAGCCTTCATAGGAGATGTTCAGTTCCTCATCCTTAATTAATAAGTGTTATTTTGTCTGGACTTCATAGAAGATGTTCAATCCTCAGCCTTGAAAGGAGGTGCTATCAGCATCTGTGTAACTAGACATCACCGTCTATAAAAGCTCACTCCAACAGTTGCTTTTTCCACTAGATTCCCAATCCACTCCATAAAATTCTTACAACACATCAAGAGATGTGGCTGTTGTGATCCACACGAGTATCAAGTATGACTAGTGTTCATCGCACTTTGAATCAAGACAACATTGTCCTGAGTGGTAGTTAATAACAGGTACTGTTCGTGTGTGGAGAGCGAGCCAGGTAAAGTTCACTCTGATAAACCACGTTTACCCAACGCCAAGGAAAATAATTAGAGCACGTCGCGTGTACCTGACGATCACCGAATTAATTATGTACCCTCGTTTCCACCACCTTCCCAAACATGGGCAATTTTCTTATCGAAACTCACCATAACAACATTAGAAACCACTTAAAATAGCCTCGCCATTATAATAACAAAACTTATTATAACGTTTCGTTCAAGAACTTTGTTAAGTTTTAACTTGATAAAACTCTTTTTGAAAGAAAAATTCTCATTATGAATTCTTCAGTTATTTTTTTTGTATCTTTTCCAACCACTCATCTCCTCGCTACCTCCTCCGCTTCAACTTAATGCTTGTATAAGCGTCAGTCATTTCCATCATACTGTGGCAACGTTTCGCTCTCTAGGAGCTTTATCAAGCCGTAACGGCTTGATAGAGCTCCTGGAGAGCGAAACGTTGCCAGAATATTTTCATCATGTATCTTCGTCATCAACTTGTCATTATTTTACACAGTTTTCAACATTCATCTATTGTATGTTTTTTGACGTTTATGGGGAAGCGTTAAATCCTTACGGATCATATACTCCTTTGGAATGGGAAAGAGAATCAATATTGATAAAAAAGGCACAATACTGTGACTGGAACGATACATGAATAAACCGCACATAGGAGTGACATAAAGTGTGACTTTGTAAATGGTCCAAATCGGACCGAAACGTCGTCGTAAGCTCCTCTCTCCTATGGTTATTTGTGAAGAGAATCACGATCAGAGGAATGAGAGGAATATTTTAGTTCCTCGGATCAAACACCCTTCACCAACAGCTGGGCACCGGTCTTAAAAAAAAATCGAGGAAAAATGAAAATCTTAATTAACGTCATATTTATTAATGAATGAAACTAATCAACTCCTTCCCAGATTTTTTACTAATTGAAAGCACCATTTTTTTTTTGCATGGATATAATCGTATTTTTATTTTTTGCATATAAAAATATTTTAACGAACAAGCGAGCAATTTCCAGGTAATTGGTAAATCTTTGATGTGTGCCTCAGTATTCTAAAATATAGACTCGTATTAAGATATCCACTGTTATTTCAGATCAGTTAATAAAAATAACTAATATTATAAATACAGATTAGGGCAAAACAGCTGCCTGGACGAGTAAGACGAGTTGTTGTTGATGATGATGATGATGATGATGATGATGATGATGATGATGATGATGATGATGATAATAATAATAATAATAATAATAATAATAATAATAATAATAATAATAATAATAATAATAATAATAATAATATTGTTACTTTTAGCTCTCCTATTACTGTTACTGCTACTACGACTGCTGCTACAATAGTAACTACTACTACTACTAAATTCAATTAATTACTACTATTACTTCTATTACTTCTACTACTACTATTACTGCTACTACTACTACTACTACTGCTACACTTAAAACCAAGATTACTTCCAAGATGTCTTAAGGAGCGTGTGTATGTTCCGGTTTGCTAATAACTTTGACAAATGGGGAGCTGGAAGACCCTCTGATAAAACCTCCGGGAAAACAAAACAGTTTGTACGAAGGGTAGAAAAAAAGTTCTCGGAAGAGAAAGTTACGTTAAATTTGAACTTTGGTCAAATGTTTTCGAGGATACAACGAATGTGACTTTGAGAACATGAATTATGTTAATGTCACGGTGGGTTGGAATATTTTAACTACATAAATAAGAGTTATAGAGTCAGAGAAATAGAAGGTAGTCAGGGTTAATGAGAGGAGGAAATGGTATGGTGATACCGACAAGATGTGGAAAAAGACACTTATGTACAGTTCAGGACATTTATTAAAGGAAACGTTTCGCCACGAGTGGCTTCTTCAGTCCTAATGCAGAGAAAACTAAGAAAAACGCATATATATATATATAGTGGCAGGAGTCAGGTGAAGTGACGCGTGGGTAGAGGTGGTAGTTGTAGTAGTAGTGGAACTAAGGAGGTGATTTTAGAGAGGGACCTGCTAACATCATGTAACAGCAGTTCCCAGGATGGGTAATATCCTCTTGATTAGTAATTTTGAAATACTGTAACTACCGGATTTTTGCTTTATAGTGTTACTGACAGAGATTAGTGCAGCTTCAATGCATTTTCTCCGTCTTAAGTCGTCTTCTTTAATCACTAATTTAGCTTAATGAGAGGAATTGGATCGTAAGTTTATTCAGGTATACACAAATACAGTTACATAAATTATCATACATAGCAGCATATGTGAACAGAACCCAGAATAACCCAAAAAAAGTCAGACAAAATGACTTATTTTCAAAGGGGTCCTTGATCTATAATTTCTTGGAACAATAAACCTTTACCATCATGGTGCCACCATGAAGGGATCATCGTCACGAAAAATTAGGAATAGAACATGATTCTAGGGAGATGCACTATATTGTACCTGGAATTCAGTAGTATGCTAAAACTTACGAAGGTTAATTATGAATATAAAATAGCAAATGTATATAACAACCGAGAGGTGCATATCTATGACTGTATGTACACAGAGAGGAGTGCGATATATCTCTCAGGGAATCCATGTGAAAGGGGTAAATCTCACTGGAGTCACACTAAGTGATATATATCTATCAGAGATACAAACTAAAAGAGAAAGTAATGTTTTTTTGATTGCAAGTTTTCAGGTTAAATTCAGTCTTAAAAAGCCTAGATATTTAGGGAAATACAGACGTTTAAACCGTTTCACTTAAAGAAAACTCAGAATAAACCATACCCCCGGCCGGGATTGAACCCGCGGTCATAGAGTCTCAAAACTCCAGCCCGTCGCAATCGTGTCATTACGATTTCTTAAGTCAAGTCAAAACTCGGAATATTTGAATCAACACAGTTTTGTGAGGAGCTGCACCAGACGTCTTCAAAGTGACTTAGCCAATGTCAGTATTCCGATTGACAAAGCAGTTATTAAAATTAGTATTTTCTTGATAACACTGGAGCATTCCTGAGTAGTGTAGCTGGAAGTTATATAATGTAGCTGGAAGCTTAAGTGAGGTAGACGAGAAAGACATGAAGAGTATAGTTATATTAGCGTATTAATAAAGAAGATATGATGAAGTGTAAAATTGATGAGAAGAAAGATCTGAGGCTGAAGATTGAGGCAGAAAAGTGGTAAATGTGGCTAATGAAATAAAAACGAGTTATGAATGGTACATATTTGTTTACGTCCTGGAAACCTCTGAAACTCTTAGAAGAGAAAAAATTCACGCTCGTCTGTTGGAATCTTTTCAGGTCTGCTTTTAAAAGTGTTGAGGAAAGGATAGGAAGAGAGAAAGGGTGATAAACAATGCTAGACTGGAGGCAACCCGAGAGAGTGATAGATTATCTCGACAGTGGGAGAGATATATTTCTTCTTTTTTCTCACTTCTTTATCCATCTTTCTTTCTTATTCTCACACTCACTACTTCCTTTCTCTTTTCACTTGAGTTTTACCTCTCTAGCCTATCGCCGTAGTACTTGCCCGAGATGCAGTATCAATTTTTTATTGTGACAACGTTTCTCTCATAATAATCTACACAGAGCGAAACGTTGCCCAATAAAAGCGTGTCCTGCAGCTTGTGTCTTTTTCTTCATACTTCTGGCAAATACGTTATTTCATACACCTCTGATCCTCCTACCAACATTTCTAGTATGACTTCAAATCCAGAAGCTCTTTAAAGATTCTAAATATTCTTACCAGGTGGAGGCTCCAAGGCGATGGTTCATACTCGAGGATTTCCGTTCCATAAGTAATGTACAGTGTGTATGAATGGATGTTTTATGGCAGAGAATGCAGGTTCTTAAGACTCTTAATTATCTTCCTGGAGTCTTGAAAAAATCAGGTAAAGGCTTTCGTATGGACGTGAAAAGAATAAAAATTTCTCAAAAAATCGCCAGGGTTAAGGTTTTCAGGTCAAGCTTTGCTGAAGACGTGAGAAGGCTAAGAACCTTCAGCACATGCAGGAAATAAATACTTTCAATCCCAGGTAGGATTGGCTCTGCCTTGAGCTTCCTCTTCCATGTCCTCCTTATCCTCTCAGCTGAGGACAAGGTTGAGGAGCGAGGAAACTGGCAGTGACCCGTGAAAATACTCATCTTAGTGCGTGCAGACTCAGCGCCTTCCGGCAGATTTGGTCTTTTCTCTGCCTCCTGTGAATCCGGCTGGCACCAAATAGCAGGCTGATAGAGTGGGATATTGGCCGCTCTCCCAGGGTGGTGGGAGTGCATGGGGGTGGAAAGTATGTGAGGCTTCATGTGTAGAGAAAGTTGTAGATCAAAAGCTCACACATGCATACACACACACACACAAAGCAAACGTTCACATACTCTTACACACACACACATACACATACACACACACACACACACACACACACACACACACACACACACACACACACACACACACACACACACACACACACACAAACACACACACACACACACACACACACACACACACACACACACATACACACCTGGTAGTGACTAGCTGACTAGCTAAGAGGCGGCGCCAAGAGCTGTGAGTCGACCCCTGCAGCATAAATAGGTGAGCACACACAGGTAAGTACACACACATACACACACAAACACACACACAGAACGTATGTTAAAGCAGTCACATTACCAATTTTTCATTCCAATGTGACAGTCACACATCTGACAGCCAAAGCCATCCACACATCCGACTGTCCATGCCACAGTCATCCATCCGAATGTGTGAATGTCAGAAAGAGAGGAAGAGAGAGTGAATAGAGCGAGCAATATCAGCAAGACACATATTAACAACAACAATCATCAAAGGCGGAGCAATAAAGCCTAGATTCACAGTTGTCTCTAGGTTATTGCAACAGCCTATCCCAGCCTCCGCTGATATATCCGGACAGCCACAGCACTAACAAACCTCTATCTCGGCTACCATTCATGCAAAGGTATACGTCTCTTATACAGTAATTTTTCAGATAATATTGTAGGGGTGATTTAAATGTGCTTTGTTGGTTTGGTAGGTTAGAAGCCTTTATTGACACAGAGGTGCATATCTCTGCTTATATACACCGACATGTGAGTATCTTTTTATGTAAATACACGGGGAGGTAAGTATCTTTCCATGTATATTCAGCGGGAGGTACATAGTCCTGTGAGGCGTATCTCCTGACATACAAACAACTAGACGTATATTTATCTCAGCCAATATATATAGAAAGGAGCTTATCTCTCAGTGTATATACACCGAGAGATACACTGTGTATATACACAGAGAGATATACTGTGTATATACACCGAGAGGAGTGTGTTTCTCAGTTTATATAGCAAGAAGTGTGTATACCACTCATTATTTATAAGGAAAGTTAACCTCATTCCAAGCTTTAGGAACTGCAGTTTATGATCCTGTACAGGGGAGCAGCAGCCTCAATATCCCTCATGCAATCTATAGATTGAACATTAATTAAGCTTTTATTTATGCCTACATATCTAACATAAAACAAATTAAATTGGTTATGAAGGAACACATATATGATGAATTATTTAGAATTACTCAAGTATAATTTAATAAAGTCAAACTAAATGGTTTAGTTTAATAGAAATGGGATGCGAATACTGGGATGAAAATGTTTAAGACAGAACTCGCAGAAGTGGATTAAAGTTGGATAAATTTTGATTTAGATTTAGGGAAGCACTGTTTTGGTAGTAGTATTGCGTAGAATGCACTCCCATGTAGCGTCATTGGATTAAGAACTTTGGGTGTCTTTAAATAGAGATTAAATGGATATGTGAGTGGGTACAGTCAAGTGTAACTTAGACCTGCCTTGCATGGGTCAATAGGCCTATTGCAATGTTCCTTCATTCTTTTACCAATAAATATATTGGTAAAGTTTCCAGTGTTGACTGGACAAATTGTGTCTAGTGTCCAGCAAACAACCAAACTGATGCCAACTAACTTCTGGAATGTTGACATTCTTGGTAATGGCTGACATACCTTTCGTTTAGGAACTTTATCTTCCACTTTCCCTCTCTCTTGTTCTTTCCTTTCCCCTCTCTCTCTCTCCCTCTCTCTCTCTCTCTCTCTCTCTCTCTCTCTCTCTCTCTCTCTCTCTCTCTCTCTCTCTCTCTCTCTCTCTCTCTCTCTCTCTCTCTCTCTCTCTCTCTCTCTCTCTCTCTCTGTCTGTCTCTGTCTCTGTCTCTCTCTTTCCTTTCAATACCCGTCACCAAAAAATCCAAATATACATACCTCACAAGCACTCCATCAACCCTCTGCCCGCCACACTGTCTGTCATTGCTGAAAGTGGCAGCCAACATTCTGTCGCGGAGAGGGTTGCCTTGATGCGGGTGAGGGGGCTCTTGATCCATGGAATTGAAGCTTACATGGGCTGGGATTGAGCTTGATTACCTCTCATTCTCATGACACTTTTAGGGCCACTACGGGGTTAAACCCTTACCTTAAATGTATTAATAATAATAATAACAATAATAATAATTATAATAATAATAATAATAATAATAATAATAATAATAATAATAATAATAATAATAATAATAATAATAATAATAATAATAATAATAAAATAAAACAAAAATACAAATTTCTAATACACTCAAAAAGTGAGATCCCTGGCTCTTAAAATTTCAGGAAAATATATTTTCATTGTATGAGAAAGTTTCTCGTTCAACTTCTATAATGTAATTTGCCCGAAATATATTGCAAGGAATAAGAAAGATGCAAGGTAGAGAGACTGAGGTGCAGACTCATCACAAACCCTCTCACCATAACTCTTGGTGAAGTTACTTCTCTTGAAGGATCACCAGAACACACACAATCTTGTATGATCACTGAGATCACACACTTCCTGGTGAGGTGCCTAGGTCATATGCTTGCTTGTAAGATCACCAGCTAACTCACAATCTTCCTTGTACGATCATTGAGCTCACACACTTCCTTGTGAGATGCCTATGTTATACACTTTATTATAAGAAGGCTAAGATCACGCACTTCCTTATAAGATCACTATGATCAGACACATTCTTGCAAGGTCACAAGGTACATACTTCTTTGTAAGATCACCGGAATACACACTTGTAAGATCACTAAAATCGCGTAGTTCATTGTAAGATCACCAAACAATGAGTTACATAATTTATTATTATTATTATTATTATTATTATTATTATTATTATTATTATTATTATTATTATTATTATTATTATTATTGTCATCATTAAATTTTCCATTATTATTTTTAATGGAAACACTAAACCCGTGTGGGTCATTCAGCAGGTTGAAGGTCGAGCCTTCATCTGTTGAGGACTCTTTTAAAACATCTGCTATTTTAATTTGCTTACACATATTAAGATTTATTCAACGCGATCCACCATGAGGCCTGGTCTCAGACCTGGCCGCGGGGGCGTTGACCCCCGAAAGTATCTCTAGGTAAACTCCAGGTAAACACGTGTAAAACGTTGTCTTTAAGCAACTGCTTTTAAGGGTTAAGGAAGCCGTTAGTGGCTCATTATTATTACTGAGTGGAGTATCTCCATGGGTAATAGATGGGGGTTGGAGAGGTACGGGTGGTGATGGTGGAGGCTGGGATGGTGATGGTGGAGGCTGGGATGGTGGTGGGGAGGCTAGGATGGTGATGGGGAGGCTAGGATGGTGGTGGGGAGGCTAGGATGGTGATGGGGAGGCTAGAATGGTGATGGGGAGGCTAGGATAGTGGTGGGGAGGCTAGGATGGTGATGGAGAGGCTAGGATGGTGATGGAGAGGCTAGGGTGGTGATGGAGAGGCTAGGATGGTGATGGAGAGGCTAGGATGGTGATGGAGAGGCTAGGATGGTGATGGAGAGGCTAGGATGGTGATGGAGAGGCTAGGATGGTGATGGAGAGGCTAGGATGGTGATGGAGAGGCTAGGATGGTGATGAGGCAGGATGGTGATGGGAGCTAGGTGGTGATGGAGAGGCTAGGATGGTGATGGGAGGCTGATGGTGATGAGAGGCTAGGATGGGATGGAGGCTAGGGTGGGATAGAGAGGCTAGATGGTGATGGAGGCTAGGATGGTGATGGAGGCTAGGATGGTGATGGAAGGCTAGATGGTGATGGAGGCTAGAATGGTGATGGAGGCTAGATAGTGGTGGAGGCTAGATGGTGATGGAGAGGCTAGGATGGTGATGGAGAGGCTAGGATGGTGATGGAGAGGCTAGGATGGTGATGGAGAGGCTAGGATGGTGATGGGGAGGCTAGGATGGTGATGATGATGAGTTTGTCTTAAAGCACAGACCTCTAGTACTACTACTACTATGCTGCTACTACGACTACTACTACTACTACTACTACTACTACTACTACTACTACTACTGCTACTACTACTACTATTATTATTAATACTTCTTCTATTAATACGTACACTACAAAGAATTATTATCAAATAATAATAATTATACTACTACTACTACTAATGATAATAATAATAATATAGTGTTGCAAGATAGTTAATTCAAACCTTAAGAAGCAGAAATATATATATATATATATATATATATATATATATATATATATATATCTATATATATATATATATATATATATATATATATATATATATGACATGAAATTCTGAATTCTTTTCTTACAACTTTTCAGTTATTAACTAGAAATATGATTTGGAAATTAAATCCGGTTAAAGGATGGATTCATCACAACTAATGTCATTAAAGAGACGTCTAATTGTGCCCTGATTAACAGATCAAACACAGCAAATCTGCGAGTGAGATTGCATTTTGACTCTAAATGAGTTGTCTCCTGATGTGCTTACACAGGAAAAAAGCAAAAAGTCATCGGGCGTTGCAAAACAGACGTATAACAACTACGCACCGTAATGAGACTGGCTGATCAAGCTAACAAGGGGATCCAGGCTTTAAACAGGGTTTAGAGCCCATACTGGTTGGTTAGACTGTTCGTTTTGTAAGCTTATCGACTGTATGAAGACCGCTAGAGATTGTTAATCTCCAATACACTTATAATCAAGAATACTTTAGGCAGTGAGATACGTATCTCGCGGCCTATATACTTCTCGAAATGTGACTGGGTACATACTATACATTGATGTTTTTCTTTCGACGTATATACACAGTGAGGTTTATATCTCTTCTCTTATATGTACCTAAATATATATCTCTCTCTCTGTTTATGTGCTCCGAGAAGTGTATATCTCTCGATGTATATACATGGTGAGATGCATATGTCTCAGTGTATGTACAGCGAGGAGTGAGTACGCATCTATAAATAACAAAAAGGCACAATACCGTGACTGGAACGATACACAAATAACCCGCACATAAAAGAGAGAAGCTTACGACGACGTTTCGGTCCGACTTAGACCATTGACAAAGTCACACTAACAGAGGTGGAGCAGGACGGCTATATATAGGCAGGAAGAGGTGGAGGTAGTAGTAGTAGTAGTACAAGAAATGTATATAATACCGACAGGATTAGTACGCATCTCTTAGTGTTTACAATGAAAAAGCAAGAAACCCTCAGAATAAACGCTTTAACTCCCCCTTCCTCAGTAGAAGCGATCCAATTCTCTTTGGAAATACTCTTTGTTCTTGCCACAGTGTAATCCATTGAGTGCTTCCACAACCTCTTCGCTTTCTCCTCAAGATAATCCACACCAGAACCACTTTTGCCTCTTTACACTTCGCGAAATCCTGAGTCTCCTTCCCCCAAAGCAGTTCCTGCAAGGACCACACTGCACTCCCTCTCTATTCGTGAAAACATCCGCACTTCGCGGAGGAACCCTATAACGACCATTCGGTTATCAATAGTCTAAGAGAGACCTAAACATCATCAAAGGTGTTTTTTAAATTCAATTTTTGGGTGAATTATTGTGACTTTTTTATTCTCAATTTCTCCTTTACGTGAGATAAATGGAGGATTGGTGCACTAGATGCCTTTATAACCTGTAACATTTTGCCCATACAACGGGCGAAACATCGTTAATGGAGGCACCAACTTCATTTAAGTGTTATTTATTCCACCTTGTGCTTATGTACATTCTCTGATTGGCACAACGTTTCTCTTAAGCGAAACTTTACCTGGAATGAAAGATTGTCTCATTATACACTTGTTTTGCACACTTTCTCTCTCTCTCTCTCTCTCTCTCTCTCTCTCTCTCTCTCTCTCTCTCTCTCTCTCTCTCTCTCTCTCTCTCTCTCTCTCTCTTTCAAGGTTATTGGTTTCCTCAGTAACCATATCTCAACATCTGGCATAACCTTGCAGTGTTTTTTCCACTCGCCAACTTTCGCCCCCGCTTGTTTGTAAATTTAATTTCACGAAGCGTTAAACCAGTATGGGTTACTTAACTCTGTGAGCAGTGGAGGCTCGATCCTCCGCGTTTCACCGCCAGGTCTCTGACTCGTCAGCCAGACGATAGAAAACTGTACTTCCTTTATGAGACACTCCTTCATGTAAGGAAGGAGCTCTTGATCCAAGGGATAGGACCTGCTCTCCCTTTCCTTGGATCGAACCTAAGTGCCTCCAGGGAAGAGGAGGGGAGGGCTGAAATCCTGGCTATGTGCAACATGTTTTTTTTTTGTTTTTTGCATGAAAAGCGAACGGGGGATCGAGCCTTCTTCACTCCATTATAATTAATAATAATAATAATAATAATAATAGTAATAATAATAATAGCAATAATATTTATAATACTAATAATAAAAATAATAATAATAGTAAAAATAATAAAATAAAATTAATATTAACAGTAGTTGTAGTAGTAACAATAATAATAATAATAGTAATAATAATAATAATTATAATAATAATAATAATAATAATAATAATAATAATAATAATTATTATTATTATTATTATTATTAATATTATTATTATTATTATTATTATTATTATTATTATTATTATTATTATTATTATTATTATTATTATTATTATATAATTATTATTATTATTATTATTATTATTATTATTATTATTATTATATAATAATAATAATAATGATAATAATGATAATAATAATAATAATGATAATAATGATAATAATAATAATAATAACCATTAGATACACATACATATATATTAAGATTAGATCCAAATCACTGCTCCCAACTCACGCCCACACAACCCCCACCCACCCCAGCACCCACCCCAACACCTACCCCAACACCCACCCCAACACCCACCCCAACACCCACCACAACACCAACCCCAACACCAACCCCAACACCAACCACAACACCAACCCCAACACCCACCACAACACCAACCCCAACACCCACCACAACACCAACCCCAACACCCACCCCAACACCAACCCCAACACCCACCCCAACACCAACCCCAACACCCACCACAACACCAACCCCAACACCCACCACCAACACCCACCACCAACACCCACCCCGAACACCCACCACCAACACCCACCACCAAGACCCACCCCGAACACCCACCACCAACACCCACCCCAACACCAACCCCAACACCCACCACAACACCCACCACCAACACCCACCACCAACACCCACTCATATTCCCACAGTTCCTCCACCTAATGGCGCTTCAAAAGCTCTCATCTCTCCGCTGGTTATCTCTTATAACTGCTTCATTACAGTCTCTCCTTCCATCTGGGATTCGTCTCTCCACCCTTTTCTGCCCTCTGGGAGGTCCCTTGATGATGGCTAGGGCTCTTGATCCAGGGAACTGGAGCTACTCTTCTCATCTTCGAATCAAGCTATCCTTGCCTCCCATTCCTCAGAATGAATGTAATCCTTACGGATTTTGCGTTTCCCAGTGAATGATGATGATGATGATGATAATAATAATAATATTAATAATAATAATATTAATAATAATAATAATAATAATAATAAAAGCAATCATCATAATAATAATGAGAAGAAGAAAGTCCTCTTACGTCTGGCTGCTCGGGACATACAGTGCCATTTCAAGCGTGCGCTTTCTCGCGAATTGTTAAAAAAAAAATTGAAGGCTTGCATGCATTTTTCTGCTGCTAAAACTGTTTCTGTTAATGGCAGCGAAAATCTGATAATATTGTCTTACTCTTCTGTTTAGTTTCATTTTAATTTCCTCTTCCTCTCATTTTATCTCTCACTCCTCTAGCTCCTGTTTTATCTTCTTTTCATTCTATACCTTCCACATATTCTCCTCCCTCACAGTAATTGGTGAATGAGACAAACCACGTGAGAAGATTTCTGTAGTCAAGCGGTCACTCCATTAGGAAGATTTTAAAGTGAGATCTATAAGAACACATTTGCGTAGAAGGGGAAGGAAAGAGAAGGAGAGAATAGCTGGAAGGAAGAATGAATGAAGAAGGGGAACTGCTATTAGACATTAGGTATATGTGAGTTTGGTGGATGGGACAGTTTGATAAAACTGTGTCACGATGAGAGAGATTTTTAAGGATGAAGTGAAAGTGTTAGAATGAGAGACTTTCTCTTTCTCAGTATTACTCTCGTAGATATTGTTGAGTGTGGTAAGATTGATAGAGTTGTTTATCCGATAGGTATGTTTATATTTTTGTGAAAGGTGTGTGTGTGTGTGTGTGTGTGTGAGAGAGTGAGAGAGAGAGAGAGAGAGAGAGAGAGAGAGAGAGAGAGAGAGAGAGAGAGAGAGAGAGAGAGAGAGAGAGAGAGAGACAGACAGACAGACAGAGAGACAGACAGACAGACAGACAGACAGATAGACAGACAGACAGAGTGAGACAGAGAGAGATAGACATACAGACACCCAGACACAGACACCCAGACACAGACACCCAGACACAGACACCTAGTCACAGACACCCAGACAAAGACACCCAGACACAGACACCCAGACATAGACATCCAGACACAGACACCCAGACACAGACACCCAGACACAGACACCCAGACAGACTCAGACACCCAGACACAGACACTCAGACACAGACACACAGACACATACACGAACAAACACGGACACCTAGACTCAGACACCCAGACACAGACACCCAGACACAGACACCAAGACACATACACCCAGACACAGACACCTAGACTCACAGACAGAGATACAGCTAGACACACCGACAGGCCGACACTTGAAGTTATACAGAGAGAGAGAGAAAGAGAAAGAAAGAACCAGAGACAGACAGAAGCTGATTGATTACCAAAGGAACCTCTCTCTCACTCTCTCTCTCTCTCTCTCTCTCTCTCTCTCTCTCTCTCTCTCTCTCTCTAGCATATGGCTTTCACTCGTCGTAATTAGATTTAGTTCCCGCTGTGAGATAAGTGTTATGTTCTTACTATTGTCACTCTACCTTTCCATGGAGGTGCCTTGATACAGATAAAGGGCTCTTGATCCTTGGACCTGGAGCTACTCTCCACTTTCTTAGATGAAACTCCAAGCTCTCTATGACCCTCATAAAATTAATAATGATTCTGAGGAATCCACCACCACACTCACTCCACCACCACACTCTCTCCACCACCACACTCACTCCACCACCACACTCACTCCACCACCACACTCACTCCACCACCACACTCACTCCACCACCACACTCACTCCACCATCACACTCACTCCACCACCACACTCGCTCCACCACCACACTCACTCCACCACCACACTCACTCCACCACCACACTCGCTCCACCATCACACTCACTCCACCATCACACTCACTCCACCACCACACTCACTCCACCATCACACTCACCCCACCACCACACTCACTCAACCACCACATTCCACCATCACACTCACTCAACTACCACACTCCACCACCCTACTCACTCCACCACCAAACTCACTCCACCACCACACTCCACCACCACACTCCACCACCACACTCCACCACCACACTCCACCACCAGTGTCATCTCACAATACTCATTCCACCAAAGTAGAGCAAAACACTCCAGCGCTGCACTTTATCCCATACCACACAATACCATAGCAACCGCTCCTCTAACTCACCCTGGAGTAGTAGACAGGCAAACTTATGTACAGACAATTTCGACAAACAATTACTTCCTGACATATGTTAGAATAGCATGACGAATTCAGTAAGATGGTAAAGAAAGAACACTTTTCAAAACTAATTGTTATTATTGGTTTTTTACGATGATTTGCTCAGAGAAGATCTCTATCATGAGTTGGTAAGTTACTTCCCAAAGAAAATAAGTCAAACCCATACCACGGGCAGGGCTTGAACTCGCGGTTAGTGAGTCATAAAACTCCAGACCGACTCGTGAGTCAAATTATGTCACTCTGTCTGACTTTTTGGGGAGTCATCCTAGATAATTCACACGTGTGCTATTTACGTATGATAATTTTTGTAACTATTTATGTATAACTGTACTTAAAAATACCTAAATAATTAAACTCGCTATACAGATTGAAAAGTTGTCAAAATATAAGCTTTTTCAGTCATATCTTTTTCATCAACAATTGCAACCAGCAAGTTAATTATATCCATCGAAGGACACTTAAGCCTTCACCACCATTCTCTAAAATAGACACAGGCTTTTTTTTGAAGCCTTTATTCAGTTACTTTCTAACAAAAGAAAACCTGGGTTGTTTCTCTCTTCAATGTCTCTCGTCTACTCACTATACCCCAATTTATAAAAGCAGTAAAGCAAATAATGAAAAGAAACAAACACGTTAAGTCAGCTTTCCAGGAGGAGGCATCTAAGTCAAGCATTGCTGGAGTGTTTACTCTCCTCTCACCATGAACGTTTATACTGCAAAGGTATAGCTGCAAGAGGGGCGAAAATTTCTCGTGCATAGTGAGAGAGTTTGTCTAGAAAGAGAACTGGAAAGAAACTTTGAAGGAATTTAAAAGGGATTTTTAGAAATTTAAAATTATTTAAAGATTTTTTTTAAAGGGTTTTAAAGAAATTTAAAATGGTTTTAAAGAAATTTATAAGGGTTTTAAAGAAATTTATAAGGGTTTTAAAGAAATTTTACGAATTTAAAAGAAATTTATAAGGGTTTTAAAGAAATTTGTAGGAATTTAAAAGAAATTTGTAGGAATTTAAAAGAAATTTGTAGGAATTTAAAAGAAATTTATAATGGTTTTAAAGAAATTTGTAGGAATTTTAAAGAAATTTATAAGGGTTTTAAAGAAATTTAAAATGATTTTAAAGGAATTTAAGGATTTTTTAAAATTTTAAAGGATTTTAAATTTTTTTAAAAAGATCTTATATTTAATTTAAAAGTAATTTGAAAGTAACTTTAAAAATAACGTAAAAGTCTCTTACAAGGAATTCTAAATGGCCGGTGTGTTAGGTAGGCAGTGACAGTGATAATGATAGTGACGGTGATGATAGTGACGGTGATAGTGGCGGTGATGATAGTGACGGTGATGATAGTGACGGTGACAGTGGCGGTGATGATAGTGACGGTGATGATAGTGAAGGTGATAGTGGCGGTGATGATAGTGGTGGTGATGATAGTGGCGGTGATGATAGTGGCGGTGATGATAGTGACGGTGATAGTGGCGGTGATGATAGTGACGGTGATGATAGTGACGGTGACAGTGGCGGTGATGATAGTGACGGTGATGATAGTGACGGTGATAGTGGCGGTGATGATAGTGGTGGTGATGATAGTGGCGGTGATGATAGTGGCGGTGATGATAGTGGTGGTGATAGTGGCGGTGATGATAGTGGCGGTGATAGTGGCGGTGATGATAGTGACGGTGATGATAATGACGGTGATAGTGGCGGTGATGATAGTGGTGGTGATGATAGTGGCGGTGATGATAGTGGCGGTGATGATAGTGGTGGTGATAGTGGCGGTGATGATAGTGACGGTGATAGTAGCGGTGATGATAGTGACGGTGATGATAGTGACGGTGATAGTGGCGGTGATGATAGTGACGGTGATGATAGGGACGGTGATAGTGGCGGTGATGATAGTGGTGGTGATGATAGTGGCGGTGATGATAGTGGCGGTGATGATAGTGGTGGTGATAGTGGCGGTGATGATAGTGGCGGTGATAGTAGCGGTGATGATAGTGACGGTGATGATAGTGACGGTGATAGTGGCGGTGATGATAGTGGTGGTGATGATAGTGGCGGTGATGATAGTGGCGGTGATGATAGTGACGGTGATAGTGGCGGTGATGATAGTGGCGGTGATAGTAGCGGTGATGATAGTAGGACAAAATTTTTCACTCTATATCTAATCTATATATACAGAGAAAGGTGGTAGTCAGCAGGATTCGAACCCACTACAGGAAGACTGGCAAGGTTCCAAAGTGACCTTCTCCTCTACTCAGTCACAAATGCCTCTGTGGCTAAGTGGTGAAGAGCGTCACTTGGGAACCTTGCCAATCTTCCTGTAGTGGGTTCGAATCCTGCTAACCCCGATCTTTCTCAATATATAGACGCTTGTTTCTGCGTGATATATATATATATATATATATATATATATATTTATATTTTTTACGCTCACCCAAGTGATTCTCCACATCATTAAATCCGATAATTACTTCTCTTTTTAAGCTGCAATTAGAAAGCGGGAAGTTTCCTCTCAGAAATTTTGTGTTATATTTTTTTTTTTTTTTTTTTTTGAGAGTAGAGAGGAAACCGACATTATGTATATGACTGACAATTATGCGTTTTATGATCAATATATATATGTATATATATATATATATATATATATATATATATATATATATATATATATATATATATATATATATATATATATATGTATATGTATATATGTATATGTATATATATATATATATATATATATATATATATATATATATATATATATATATATATATATATATATATATATATATATATATGCAATAAGATCACAGTATATATATATATATATATATATATATATATATATATATATATATATATATATATATATATATATATATATATATATATATATATATATATATATATATATATATCATTCACCAAATATTTATGCATAATTTCAGCCACCTTATTTTTCTATTTTTTTTTATATAACAAAAAACTCCTAACAGGCCTTCTTCCATTTCTTGAATTGTTTCATTTCTTTTATTTTACCAATATCACACTGCTTGCTGCATCGTTCACTTCCTACTTCCTTCTCGTTCTACTTTAATCTAACCAGTTTCATTTGTCCTTGGCTCCTACACAAAATTTATACCTGCTCTCTAACATCACCAACATCTTATACAACATCTCTAGCACCTCCTCCTCCGTATCCAACATCTTACTATTTCTAACTCGTTATGCACCTGTACTCTAACGTTTCCAACTCCCTATTCAACATCTCTCTAACTTCTTTCTTATCCATCATCTCGTCACTTCCGCTGAGAAGAAAGAGGAAAGTTTTAGGTAAGTAGCTCAGACCCGTAACCTGAGCAAATATTTAGAAGGATCGAGCCAGAAAACCATGGAATTACTCATAAAATAGGCTACCTGTTATTGTTGTGATATTCTTCAGGACAGAGACCTAACACGAGTCTCAATGTTTCTAAGATCAGTTGTACAGCCTACCAGTTAGTTATCGCCTGTTTCTATAAGATTAATTTATAAGCATAAATTGACTAATACTACAGCTAAATGGTTTAGTAGGCTTATTTTAATTTGTTACTTAACATGTCACATATTGTAATTTTTATTTGCATATACAAACATTTTGTCTAGCAATTTTGGGAGAGGAGGAGGAGCAGTGGGCCCCTTTTCCCTAATACTGAGGTCTGACGGAAGTCAAAAGCGTCCAGTGTAAGTCACTGTGCTACCCTGGAAGGATGGTAAGCAGACTGCCGCCACGTTGGCAGACACCTACTTGCCATACTCTGAAGCTTCGAAAGAAAACACAGAACCCTAGCTAGACTATTTAAGTAGAAACTTGTTGAAACCTATGTCTTGGCTCGTAGGTTTTTCAGAGGAAAATCAAAATGTGTCTCCGAGGTTTTGTGTGTTATAGATCAGGGGAAAAGAACGCAAGTCACGAAGTCAGCAACATAATCAAAATCACCACAGCCCATGGATTTGGCTACTATTCATAATTTTAAGGAGAAAATCGGAGTACTGTCATATACCTGGAGCCTCGTGAAGATAAACTGTATTATAAACTGTCGAGAAATTTAAGCTCAATAAGACAACGACATGTCTTTCGAAAATCACTGTTTGATACAGCGGATCTCACACGGTGCCTAGCACAGCTAATCCCAACTAGGCATTATTATTAATATTATTATTATTATTATTATTATTATTATTATTATTATTATTATTATTATTATTATTATTATTATTATTATTATTATTAATTATTATTATTATTATTATTATTATTATTAATTATTATTATTATTATTATTATTATTATTATTATTATTATTATTATTATTATTATTATTATTATTATTATTATTATTATTATTTTTATTATTATTATTATTATTATTATTATTATTATTATTATTATTATTATTATTATTGTTATTATATTCATGTGAAGAGCTTAACTCTTAGGGATCCACAATGTTTATGAAATGTGATAATATCAGATTTGATTCCAAGTAGGTATATATTGTCACAAGAGAGAATATATTCTCTGTTAGGTTGAAAATGTTATAAAATACCGACAAGTTGATGAGTAAGACACATGTGCAACAGTTGAGTATCTTTATTGTTGAAACTTATCGCCTACACAGTAGACTTCTTCAGTCAAATACAGATGAAGATGATTACATCACCTTCATTGATCACATCATCTTCATTTCACACTATTACTCCTACTGCCTCTGTATTTGACTGAAGGAACCTACTGACTAGGCGATACGTTTCAACATGTTGCACATGCGAAAAATCATCAATATGTACTCTGTGAGCAGATCTCAGCTAATTTGCATAACTGATTAACTACTTACAGTCACCCAACACGCACAGAACTCACCACGTGCAGGTGACTGCTGCTCGACGAGACCCGAAGAATTTAGATGGAGTCACCCTGGACAGAGGTAAACAGAAGATTACAGTGGACCCCCGGTTAACGATATTTTTTCACTCCAGAAGTATGTTCAGGTGCCAGTACTGACGGAATTTGTTCCCATAAGGAATATTGTGAAGTAGATTAGTCCATTTCAGACCCCCAAACATACACGTACAAACGCACTTACATAAATACACTTACATAATTGGTCGCATTCGGAGGTGATCGTTATGCGGGGGTCCACTGTATTTTGCCCAATGAGAGAACCCTGGCTTCCAGCAGAGGTAGAAACAAGCGGTGCACACCTGTTTCGATTTTTTGGTTTAGGTGTTTTATTACAGTATTATTCAAAAAATAAAACATTTATTTATTTTTGGTTTTGTTTGGTGGAAGCAACAGAGTCATCTGTATACTTGAATACAATTGCGTAAATGGCTTCACCATGAAAGTCAACGCCACTCTGCAACCTTTCAATGTGCGGATTCAATTATAAGCTCATCATATTTTGCAATGTTGTAATCACGAGAAGCGTATTGACTTCGTGTTTTCAATTTCAATAATATCACGATTAAAGTCAGTACTGTCGCTGTTACTCTTCACATGTGACTGTTCTACGAGTTTAATCTCTACCGAAAATATTTCGCTACCTGGAAGTTGTCGTTACAATATATAATCTTTCCTACGTCACGATATGTAATCTTTCCTACGTCACGATATGTAATCTTTCCTACGTCACGATATGTAATCTTTCCTACGTCACGATATGTACTCTTACCTAGGTCACGATATGTAATCTTTCCTACGTCACGATATGTAATCTTTTCTACGTCACGATATGTAATCTTTTCAACGTCACGATATATAATAATTCCTACAGAAAGATTATCGTTGTGAGAGCTAAACTAATAGTCTGCATAAAATTGCTATTTCCTCTCATTATTTTATCTTTAAACGCTAAATCTTTAGCGCTTAAACAGCGTTTGTGGAATTAGACGTCATAAGGTTTGATTCGAAGATTGGGAGGCAGTTTCAGATCCTTGAATACAGGATCTTTCATCAACATTGAAGGGAGCTTCATATAAGATCTTCAAAGCTTGAAATAGATTTTCGACCCGTTCACAAAGTGTACTTGCGACTCACTTACAGTATCATTTAGTGTTTGAAATCTATAAGGCTTAATGTGGAACACGATATCACTCAGACAGTTTAAAAAAATTCTTTAAAACTTCTGCAATGGATCCTCTGAGCCGAAAACTTACGAATGAAACACATTCAGGGAAGCTTCGTATTGCATTTCCGACTCAGAGATTTTTCAGTTTTAATTTAATAAGTTTATACTACATTAAACAGATAGGATCTACCTCTAGTGTAAATTGTGGAGACCCATAGACTTGGAATAGATAAAAATGCTTCAAGGGGAAAAATATGGATTTCTCCCTAAAGCCGTTTGAATATTTCATTTCCTTATTTCCCCAACTTTTGTATTTTCACAACTATGAAAATACTAAATCTAAAAATCTAAGGACAAAGCATGCAGATATTATCTAACATGTCGAATGTTTAAAATGTTTGACTGGGTTGATTTCCAGCCTCCCTGTTGATGGCTTTCGTCTACAGGCACTAAACTTCCTTAAATTGTTATCAAAATTAATTATAACAAAACCAACAGAACAACAACAACAACAAAAGTAATAATAATAATGGATAATAATATAATAATAATAATCATAATAACTTTATTTTACTTTTCTTCACATCACATGAATGCTCTGACTATCCCTTTACATACTTATCGTCTTTATCCATCTTATTCATGATTCTTGTCTCTTACATTCCTTGGTGGTTCTCTCCTTCCTCACTACATATTTCCATACTCCTTCAGAAAGTGATAAAAATGACCTTAATTGCATCAAGGGAGCGGCTAAAGCGACACAAGGAAAGCTCTCTCGTAAGAACTTCTGGGGAAAAGCTCAACTAGTGTGTGTGTGTACTCATCTAATTGTGGTTGCAGGGGTCGAGACTCAGCTCCTGGCCCCGCCTCTTCACTGAGTGCTACTAGGTACTCTCTCTCCCTGCTCCAGGAGCTTTATCATGCCTCATCTTAAAGGTATGTATGGTTCCTGCCTCCACTACCTCACTTACTAGGCTATTTCACTTCCTGACTACTCTGTGACTGAAGAAATACTTCTTAACATCCCTTTGACTTATCTGGGTCTTCAATTTCCAAAAGTGACCCCATGCTTCTGTGTCCCCTCTCTGGAACATCTTGTCTCTGTCCACCTTGTCTATTCCACACAGTATTTTGTATGTCGTTGCACGTGTGTGTGTGTGTGTGTGTGTGTGTGTGTGTGTGTGTGTGTGTGTGTGTGTGTGTGTGTGTGTGTGTGTGTGTGTATGTGTGTGTGTGTGTGTGTGTGTGTGTGTCTGTGTCTGTGTGTGTGTGTGTGTGTGTGTGTGTGTGTGTGTGTGTGTGTGTGTGTGTGTGTGTGTGTGTGTGTGTGTAATCACTTATTTTTAGTTGCAAGGGTCCGGTATCAGCTTCTAGTCCTGCCTCTTTAGCTGGTCGTCACTGGGTTCACTCTCTGCTTCCTTCGTTTGCCCTATCATACTTATTTTTTAAAGCTATGTATACATCCTGCCTCTACCACTTCATTAACCAGGTAATTCCGCTTTCTGATTTATCTGAGGCTAAAATGCTTCCTGAGATCCCATTGACTCAATCACATTTTTAACTTCCAATTGGGAACCTGTGTACACGTTTCCTTCCTCTAGAACAACCTAACAGTGTCTATCTTATCAAGTCCTCTGAGCATTTCCTACAACGCTATCTTGTTTTCCCTGAACTGAAGAAGAAGAAAGCCGACATTGGAAAGGCTACACAAAACATTATAACTACGTTTTGTTTCAAGAGAAATTCTGTCAAGTTATGGAAAGAGCATGTAAAGTTCCTTTTATAGAGTCTGTGTTTTTTCAGGTGAAGACTGAGGTGAGGGCCTGAGTAACGTAACTTTTGCTGCTGCATAGGTGAGGTCACATTATCAAAGATGACGTATGTATAAGAAGTTTTGTGTTCATGAATGTATCTTAATTTTGCTCTATACCATCAAATGTCTTGATGTAGGCGGCTTCCATGAATTTTCTCCTGAACCCTATCACTTTCCTGTACTATTAATTAGGCTCTGGCCCAGGCCCTAAAGTGTGTGATTTTGTCACTGTGCGTTGCATATAAGTACATAGGTGGTGCTTAGTGTTCTATATGTATATTTATGTTCCAGAAGTTTCAGTCTCAAGACAAGGCTCCTTGAACATAAGGATATTCGTAGAACATACAACATCAGCATTGTGTAATGTCTAGCGACATTATGTCCCTAGGACAGTTCTAGAGGTGGTACCTCCCTATAATATATATATATATAATATATATATATATATATATATATATATATATATATATATATATATATGTATATATATATCCATCACAGTGTGGGGCGACAGGGAGGAGCTGCTGACCACAGGGAGGAGTACAAGATCAGCAAGTACAGGGACATTAGCCAACAGTATCAATTTGTCCCAGTGGGATCAGAGACCTTGGGATCATGGGGAAAAAATGCCACACGTTTCCTTAAAGAATTGGGTTCCAGACTCATCGACACCACCAGGGACCCAAGGGCAGCCACTTTCATGTTCCAGCGCCTCAGCGTCGCCATCCAGAGGGGAAATGCTTGCTGCATACTTGGTTCACGTCCAGCCTCGGAGGAGCTGGAGGAAATTCATCATCTTTGATACATTGTGCCATTGTATTCATGTTTATGTTTTTTTCTGTAAATGTATTTTGTTTATTAATAAATGTTCACTTAGAATATAAATATAGGGGGTGGTAGGAGAAGAAAATATTCAAACAGCTCCGGGGAGAACCTTGAGTTTTCCCTGAGGTACGTTTATTGTCTTCTCTGAGGATGAGGGTCCCCATTCCAGCTATAGAGCTATATATATATATATATAAAATATATATATATATATATATATATATATATATATATATATATATATATATATATATATGTATATATATATATGTATATATATATATATATATATATATATATATATATATATTATATATATTATATATATATATAATATATATAATATATATAATATATATATATATATATATATATATATATATATATATATATATATATATATATATATATATATATATATATATATATATATATATATATATATATATATATATATTAAAAAAAATTACAGACATTCACGTGAAAAAATATCCCTTTTAATTTACCTGTGTGTCCTGTTCGACACGCCATGCAATGGTAATTACGTTAACCTAACAAACACTGAACACCTGGAGCTCTCTCTGATCCTCAATTAAATGCATATTTTTCATATGGAGATGTGTGATAAAAAGGACAGTTAGACTGTCTAAGGAGACTGCTTAATGATAATATATATAAGCTGGTTTGCAATAACCGTGAGGAAGAGAGGTCGGATTATAATCTGGAAAGAGTGACTCGGCTGCAGCCGGGAGTTTAATACATTGGAGAGGATTGACCTTTGAAAACGCCGCTTTGACCTTTCACCTTCGCTCACACCATACTTTTGTATTTTTTAGGCTGGTCAATTTAAGTGCTGTTGTAAGATGAGCATAATGGTGATCCATAGTCTTTCATTTGCCGAAATATTACGTTAATATGGTCATAACGGAGAATAATAGCGTATGTTGTTGTTGTTATTATTATTGGGAATCGCTGTAACTATAGGGATTATACAGAGCATAATTCTTATTACATTGCTTTGGTGAGTTGAGCTCATCATTAAATGATACTTCAACTTTTTCTTGTTAAAAAAGACGGCGTTAATGATTGTCTCTCTGTCATTAAACAAATATGTGTATAAATGCATAGATCTCTGAAAGACAATACATTTTCTTTTTCCTAATTAAGCGACAGATGCAAACCAGTTATTAGTTAGAGGGTTGTTGTGAGCAAATAGTTAAAAACAAAAGATAGGTTCAGGAAAATAAAAATATTTTATTATTACGATGTTTTACCTATGTCACGAAGTTACAAGTGTGTGGCCTTAGACTGGTCTGTTTGAAACAAATTTTGGATTTACCAGTAGAGTAGTGTTTTGTGTACGAATGGTATACAATACCGACAAGATGAGATTAAGACACATGTACAACATCTGGGTATCTTTATTGTAGACGTTTCGCCATCCAGTGGCTTTATCAATACAAGTTCTTCAAGTCTTCAAGTTATGTCCTAGAATTTGTATTGATAAAGCCACTGGATGGCGAAACGTCTACAATAAAGATACCCAGATGTTGTACATGTGTCTTAATCTCACAGAGTAGTGTTTTGCTCTCAAAGGTCCCCATAACTTCGTGACACCAGCAGGAGTCTCCTGTAGTGTAAACGTTCCACTTACTAAAAGGTCTACTTTTGTTTACGTGTCGTGCCACTAAAATGGTACATACGAGTCACTGCCGCACCTGAATACAGGTACAATAAAGGCAATAATGCAGTAAAATGATATTCTTTATTGACATCGTTTTTTCCGCCCACACGGCTGGCTTCGTCAAGTGACTCAATAAAGCTCACTATGTTGACGATACCGTCGTCAATAAAACATCGCATTATACTGCATTTGTCTCTTTATCCATCATGTCGGTATTTTATATCATTTCTTCCCATAGGCAGAATATGAGAATGATTCAGGGAATAGAGTTAGATGATGATTAGGATGTTAAGAAGAGCAGGAAGAGGGAATGTATTAATATTGGTAGAATTACCAACATTATGTTAAGTAAAAGGACACAAATGCAACCAATGTGACATTTTATTGTGGCAACGTTTCGCTATCCAGGAGCTTTATCGTATGTAACGGCTTGATAAAACTCCTGGAGAGCGAAACGTTGCCACAATAAAATGTCACATTAGTTACATTTATGTTTTTTAACCTAGCAAGGATGTCTACAGAAGAGTAACTTTTGCAAAACAGGAACAGGAGGAACAAAGAGGTGGGAAAACGAAAACAAGGCATTATATCGTGGCTAATATTGTGGCTAATATCGTGACAGGATAGACTAACAACCAGGATTAAGATAAATTAACTAGAGGGGAAAGCTAACAACTTTATGTAACCTAAACTAAGCTAACCTATCTTAACTAGGGGATAGGCTAACACCATGATCTAACTATAGCTAACCTAACCTAAACTAACCTAGCCTGAATCGAAGCCAAGCAAATAGGTAAAGGTGTCCTGATGTTATCTACCTTAATCTAGCTTCAACATTTTGTGAGTTAGCTGTAAATATGCTAAGAACTTCTGAGACAACGTAGAGGAACAATATTGTGCGGTGGATTTGTTAAGAAAGTTGTAGGTAAGTGAAACACATTCCAGAGAAGAGTCATTAAAACGAATACCTTGGACAACTATTAAAAAAGTTAGACAAATACAATGGAGGGAATGGTTGGGTGTGAGTATAACTAGTCTAGAAAGGGCCAGTAGGCCCTTTGTAGAGCTCCTATAGTTGTTAGTTCATGCTTCAAGGTAAAAACAGAGGTTTTTATTACGAGATGAGCCATTCGTCGATGCCATCACTAGGAAAATTTGGGGTGGCTCTAGTTGTTGTTACTCTATTTTTATGCTCTAATGTATGACAGAGCGTGGGAGAGCACAATCCACTCCCATATCATTTGACCTCTGGCACACACACACACACACACACACACACACACACAACCTGACGACACTGGAGGACAGGAGAGATAGGGGGGACATGATAACGACATACAAAATACTGAGAGGAATTGACAAGGTGGACAAAGGCAGGATGTTCCAGTGATTGGACACAGTAACAAGGGGACACAGTTGGAAGTTGAAGACACAGATGAATCACAGGGATGTTAGGAAGTATTTCTTCAGCCACAGAGTAGTCAGTAAGTGGAATAGTTTGGGAAGCGATGTAGTGGAGGCAGGATCCATACATAGCTTTAAGCAGAGGTATGATAAAGCTCACGGTTCAGGGAGAGTGACCTAGTAGCGATCAGTGAAGAGGCAGGGCCAGGAGCTCGGACTCGACCCCCGCAACCTCAACTAGGTGAGTACAACTAGGTGAGTACACACACACACACACACACACACACACACACACACACACATACACACACACACACACACACACAAACACACACATACACACACACACACACACACACACACACACACACACACACACACACACACACACACACACACACACACACACACACACACACACACACACACACACACACACACACACACACACACACACACACACACACACACACACACACACACACACACACACACACACACACACACACACACACACACACACACACACACACACACACACACACACACACACACACACACACACACACACACACACACACACACACACACACACATATATAAAATACTGCGTGGAATAGACAAGGTAGACAAAGACAGGATGTTCCAGGGAGGGGACACAGAAACAAGAGGCCACAATTGGAAGTTGAAGACACAAATGAGTCAGAGAGATAGTAGGAAGTATTTCTTCAGTCATAGAGTTGTAAGGCAGTGGAATAGCCTAGAAAATGACGTAGTGGAGGCAGGAACCATACACAGTTTTAAGACGAGGTTTGATAAAGCTCATGGAGCGGGGAGAGAGAGGGCCTAGTAGCAACCGGTGAAGAGGCGGGGCCAGGAGCTAGGACTCGACCCCTGCAACCACAAATAGGTGAGTACAAATAGGTGAGTACACCACCATGTGCTGGACACAGTGCACACAACCGAGGAAGAAGTGAAGAGGCTTCTGAGTGAGCTAGATACCTCAAAGGCAATGGGGCCAGATAACATCTCCCCATGGGTATTGAGAGAGGGAGCAGAGGCGCTATGTGTACCCCTAACAACAATATTCAATACATCTATCGAAACAGGGAGATTGCCTGAGGCATGGAAGACAGCAAATGTGGTCCCAATCTTTAAAAAAGGAGACAGACATGAAGCATAAACTACAGACCAGTGTCAC
>NC_091360.1:2838367-2908367 GCF_038502225.1 Cherax quadricarinatus | reverse complement strand
TTCTCTTCCTGTCTTTCCGGAGTCATTCTTGTCCCAGGTTATAAACAATTGTCTCGATTATGTAGTTTGAAAGTTAACTTTTGTTAACTCGTAAGAGAGGATCACAGGACATAAGCAATGTTTATCCTTTGAGGAACCAGGAAACAAAGACTGACCTTTGCTCAAGGATATAAAGTGATGGCTAGGTTCTGAAGAATGTAAACTTCTTCTTCTTCTTCTTCTTCTTCTTCTTCTTCTTCTTCTTCTTCTTCTTCTTCTTCTTCTTCTTCTTCTTCTTTTTCTTTTTCTTTTTCTTTTTCTTTTTCTTCTTCTTCTTCTTCTTCTTCTTCTTCTTCTTCTTCTTCTTCTTCTTCTTCTTCTTCTTATTATTATTATTATTATTATTATTATTATTATTATTATTATTATTATTATTGTTATTATCTTCTTTAGTATTATTTTATTATAATCATTATTACTGCTTTCTTGTTGTTTTTATTCTTAATATTGTTCTTGTTACTTTTGTTTTTGTGGTTGTTGCTACTGCTGTTGCTGTTATTATTATTATTATTATTATTATTATTATTATTATTATTATTATTATTATTATTATTATTATTATTATTATTATTGCTATTATTTTTATTGTTGTAGTTGTTGTTGTTGTATCCGTCGTTCTTGTATTCATGGAGGAGCGCTAAAATGGAAGGGGCATAAAGAGCCAAGAGTATGAGAGATCATCGGGTTTGATTCAAGAACGGGAGATCGGTCCCTCCGTTTCACTGGATCAAGAGCCCATCGCCAGCATCAGGGTATCTGGACAATAGGTAGGAAAAATGGGTTAGTTATTTTCATTAAATGTAGAAAAAAAAAATTTCCTCGAGTTGTTTTCAAGCTTATTTTCTTATCTTCGATTTCCCTTTGGTCTGGCAACACTTCATATTGATATGGCAACACCTTTGGTCTGTTGCATTTATACTGATCTGGCAACACTTATGATCTGGTGCGTTCACATATATCTGGCACAACTATGGTGCCAGGCGTTCACATTGATCTGGCAACACCTATAGTCTCGTGTGGTCACATTCCTCTGGCAGCACCTATGGTCTCGTGTGTTCACACTCTTCTGGCAACACCTACGGTCTCGTGTGTTCACATTCCTCTGGTAACACCTATGGTCTCGTGTGTTCACATTCCTCTGGTAACACCTATGTGTTCATATTTTAACCCTTAATAACCATCACTGAATGTTTAAAACATTACCAAACGTTTATTCCGACTGTCCCATCTCAGTTCATAGTATTGGCTTAGCTTAAGCAACTTTGTAGTTTAACTGTTTAATTGTTTATTTCTGTTGTGTCTCTACGCTGCCTCTTTTTGTTTTTGTTGCATTCTTATAGAGCAGAAAACATTTTATAAATGCTTCAGCATTTATAAAATGTGTGTAGCGATGAAAGTCAGTTGACATTATATTTCCAGAGTCACCATTTCAACATTACTGGGCTTTAGTCAGTGGGGTTTCTTTTGTCTTGTAACTCCAAGTACTCTCGCTCACTGATTTTTTAGTCAGTGGGGTTTGTTTTGTCTTGTAACTCCAAGTACTCGCTCACTCATTTTTTTAGTCAGTGGGGTTTCTTTTGTCTTGTAACTCCAGGTACTCTCGCTCACTCATTTTTTAGTCAGTGGGGTTTCTTTTGTCTTGTAGCTCCAAGTACTCTCGCTCACTCATTTTTTAGTCAGTGGGGTTTCTTTTGTCTTGTAGCTCCAAGTAGGGGTTTCTTTTGTCTTGTACCTCCAAGTTCTCTCGCTCACTCATTTTTTAGTCAGTGGGGTTTCTTTTGTCTTGTAACTCCAGGTACTCTCGCTCACTCATTTTTTAGTCAGTGGGGTTTCTTTTGTCTTGTAGCTCCAAGTACTCTCGCTCACTCATTTTTTAGTCAGTGGGGGTTTAGCTCTAAGTTTGTCATTTTTTGTAACTCCAGGTACTCTCGCTCACTCATTTTTTAGTCAGTGGGGTTTCTTTTTCTTTTCCAAGTACTCTGTAGTCAGTGGGGTTTCTTTTGTCAAGTACTCTCGCTCACTCATTTTTTAGTCAGTGGGGTTTCTTTTGTCTTGTAGCTCCAAGTACTCTCGCTCACTCATTTTTTAGTCAGTGGGGTTTCTTTTGTCTTGTAGCTCCAAGTACTCTCGCTCACTCATTTTTTAGTCAGTGGGGTTTCTTTTGTCTTGTAACTCCAGGTACTCTCGCTCACTCATTTTTTAGTCAGTGGGGTTTCTTTTGTCTTGTAGCTCCAAGTACTCTCGCTCACTCATTTTTTAGTCAGTGGGGTTTCTTTTGTCTTGTAACTCCAGGTACTCTCGCTCACTCATTTTTTAGTCAGTGGGGTTTCTTTTGTCTTGTAGCTCTAAGTACTCTCGCTCACTCATTTTTTAGTCAGTGGGGTTTCTTTTGTCTTGTAGCTCCAAGTACTCTCACTCACTCATTTGTGAAATGGAAAGTTTGCTGTATTATGGAAACCTCTGATTCTTTTACCTCACAAAAAGCAAAGTCCCGTCTTCTTCACTGGATGATTTCTAAGTTATGTGTATCACACCATCTGGGGAGCCTTGTTGTCATGTAAGGTTTTTCATTCTCTTCTACTTTGCTTTAGTCAGGTTTATAGAGCATAATCTCTGCCACATGACTTTATCTTGAGTAAACAAACCGCTGGTATTCATTTAGTGTAGTATAAATCTTTATGTGACATCTCTCATGACAATATCTGAGTCTTTATATAATGATTCAGAGTGTAATATGTCATAGATTTCCAATCTTAACGAAGGTTTCTAGTTTGTCTCGTTTATATCCCTTGGATATGTTTCAATTTTATGTCCCTATATACATTTCATTTCTTACCTTAGAAACTCATGCTTACTTTATGTCTAAAAATTATGCTTCTAGTTTCTATCTGAAAGTGATGTAAGTTAATTTACATAAAGTAATTATATGTCCAATATATTTCTCTGTGCGTGATATTTTTCAAATGTTTCCTTACTTGATACCTTTCAGGTATAAGTTGGTGAACGTGATATATCTCCTATCTCAATCTTTTAAGAACAAAATTCCTCCAACGCCGTGTTTCTGCCGAGACATCAATATCTTCTCTTACAAGTGTTTCTGGCAAGGATTTCTTTCCACTACCTTACCGTGTCTATTCCCAGACCTTTCTCTCTTTTAGCATCCCTGTAGAAACCGATTAGTATATGCCAGCATTTCCTACCATATTATTCTCCCGTCTCTAATCTTTTATTTCTTATGACTTTGGTGAAGGAAATTGATAAGAATGATCCATTTGGGTTTAGCTCTTAATGTACACATATAATCCTACTCCTTTCCTTCTCTCGCTATCATATATATCTTCCCAGCCTTCCTTTCCTTCCCCTCCACTAGAGTTCCATCCCTCCAGCATCTTCTCCCCTCTGAAGTTGGCATCTTGCGCATGCATATTCCAACTTCACCTTCCAGCTGTGGTTTATTTCCAGGGTTATTCTGGGTATTTTGACAACCTGGGTTTTCTCTACATCAAAGAGTTTTCCCGAGTTCATGTGATCTTCTCTCCGTCTGCTCCTGCTGCACCCACGGAAGAGATCATTACCCTCCTGACGGCGAGGAGGAAAAGGCCAGGAGTATACAGGAATACGAATTGTGCTGAGCCACCTTGGAAAAACCACGAAAGATTTGGGAAATGGGAAGTAGAGGAGCCATGTTCGTGGAACACTGAGACCAGGAAAGCTGTGTGAGAAATGCAGCGGCGCGCAAGACAACAGCTAACAAAGAAGGCTACTATAAGATTTGTACAGAGTGTCTATATGCACGTAGGTGAGATCACAGATGACTGAAATTGTTGACGAAAATATATCAAGGTCAAGCCGTTCTCCCTAATTATGACTGACGCAGCTAATCAACACACACACATACACACACACACACACACACACACACACACACACACACACACACACACACACACACACACACAATTGGCTCCTGGAGTTCAATCCCACCAAGTGCAAAGTCATGAAGATTGGGGAAGGGCAAAGAAGGCCGCAAACGGAGTACAGTCTAGGGGGTCAGAGACTACAAACCTCACTCAAGGAAAAAGATCTTGGGGTGAGTATAACACCAGGCACATCTCCTGAAGCGCACATCAACCAAATAACTGCTGCAGCATATGGGCGCCTAGCAAACCTCAGAACAGCATTCCGACATCTTAATAAGGAATCGTTCAGGACCCTGTACACCGTATACGTTAGGCCCATATTGGAGTATGCGGCACCAGTTTGGAACCCACACCTAGCCAAGCACGTAAAGAAACTAGAGAAAGTGCAAAGGTTTGCAACAAGACTAGTCCCAGAGCTAAGAGGTATGTCCTACGAGGAGAGGTTAAGGGAAATCAACCTGACGACACTGGAGGACAGGAGAGATAGGGGGGACATGATAACGACATACAAAATACTGAGAGGAATTGACAAGGTGGACAAAAACAGGATGTTCCAGAGATTGGACACAGTAACAAGGGGACACAGTTGGAAGCTAAAGACACAGATGAATCACAGGGACGTTAGGAAGTATTTCTTCAGCCACAGAGTAGTCAGTAAGTGGAATAGTTTGGGAAGCGATGTAGTGGAGGCAGGATCCATACATAGCTTTAAGCAGAGGTACGATAAAGCTCACGGCTCAGGGAGAGTGACCTAGTAGCGATCAGTGAAGAGGCGGGGCCAGGAGCTCGGACTCGACCCCCGCAACCTCAACTAGGTGAGAACTAGGTGAGTACACACACACACACACACACACACACACACACACACACACAGAGGAGAGATAGGGGGATATAATAACGATATATAAAATACTGAGAGGAATCGACAAGGTGGACAGAGACAGGATGTTCCAGAGATGGGACACAGAAACAAGGGGTCACAGTTGGAAATTGAAGACTCAGATGAAACACAGTATTTCTTCAGTCACAGAGTTGTCAGGAAGTGAAATAGTCTGGGAAGTGATGTAGTTGAAGCAGGATCCATACGTAGCTTTAAGAAAAGATATGATAAAGCGCATGGAGCAGGAAGAGTGACCCACTAGCGACCAGTAAAGAGGCGGGGCCAGGAGCTATGAATCGACCCCTACAACCACAACTATGTGCGTACACACATGTTTATATTCTTGTGCTTCCCTAATGTTACATTGTATGACATACGTTATATATACCGTCAGATACATAAATCTTACAAATATGTAGGACTTTAGAAGCTCTCATTAAGGTACGTTTCGCTCATTGGGAGCTTTTTAAGATATTGACAAAGTCCCTGATTTCCTGAAAAATAGTTTCTTAGATTTACACATGTTAAGAAATAATATATCCCTAGAAAATCTCATTTTTACTTTTTTTGGGCTATTTTTGAATCAATAAAGTTTCTGAATTTTATTACTGAAAGAGAAACGACGACTCTGAGTTACTAAAGTGTGGAACTTTATCAGACTCATCTTTTATCATCCGGCTCATCAACATGTATTGATCGAGTGCTGGACAAAAGGTTCGCCTATTTGCTTATACAAGTGACTATTGTTATGAGTCTTGTTCTGTCTCTCTCTCTCTCTCTGAGGGCTATTGTTTTTCTCTTGCCTTTTATGTTTTGCAAAGCTGTTTGACTCATAAATCTTTAGCGATTGCTTGTAGATGATAACGATAATAATAATAATGGTTAGACCAACAAAAGCAATAACAAAGGACCATATATAAAAGTAATATATTAATCCATACTAACATTCCTGTTTGAGGTAAACACTGGTTTGTAAATACATAGCCATACCTAAAGGCATGGAACCCGCCTATGCCCAGGAGGGTACTAGCACCAGCAGCTGCCATGCATATTTCCCTATGCTCAAACCTCATTACACACACAAATTGGCTGGCGGTAGCAGCCAATGACCCGAGAGAGAAAGTGGCTGGTTTACTGTTTGTGTTGGTAACAGGAATATAGGTCACAATGACGTAGGTGAAACAATAAATAATTATCCATGCCTACGAGAAAAGGGCGTTATGACAGCGTTTCGATTTTTCCTGGACCGAAACGTTGTATTGGCTTTAATGTGGATATTTTGTGAATTGTGTAGTTAACTCTGAACTGTGAACTGATTTTGGTAACAGTTCAATTGTGGAGAGTTGTTGACGAGAATCCATTTTTTTTTTTTTTTTAGTTTTTATTTTTGTAAAAACACACTAAAATTAGTGTGATGGTGCTAATTCATCTCTACTGGTGGAGTAGTGGTTTTAATTCATCATTACTGGAGGTGTGGTAGTCTTAGTTCATCACTACTGACAGTGTGGTGGTCTTACCCCTACACGACTCATTGCTGGTGGTCGTACCCCAACATTCTAACACTAGTGACAATGTTGGTGATCGTGCAGTAGTACTCGAATACTGCTGACTGTATTGTTCGTGGAACTTGAACCTCCAACAATGTTGCTACTGTTACTAGTGGTTCACCAACTCACCACCTCTACTAGCTGTATTGCTGGTTTCTCTCCAACACGGCTGACAATATTTGAGCAAGTCCTTCAACACTACAACACTAATAATAGTATTGCTAGGAAATCTCCAACACTTCTGGTGATGCCACAACACACCAAAACTACTGAGAGTGTTAGGAGGGGATCCTCCAACACCCCAACAATAATGACAGTGTTACTATATATAACAGAACATATCAAGACAAAGAACTTACGTTATTAGGAACTTCTTTACAGTACCTCTGAGCTCGTGAAGTTCGCGTGTGGCCCCTCTTATCTGACTGGCGAGGCTCTCTACTGCCCATAACAACAACGAGAATTCTTACATCTTTAAAACTTACTCTAAAGTTTAACTATCTAGATTTTATTTCATCTCCAGTGCTTTTTTTTTCCTTATTTAAAAATTCTTACCAAAATTCTTGCTGTTATTATTATAATTATTATTATTATTATTATTATTATTATTATTATTATTATTATTATTATTATTATTATTATTATTACTATTATTATTATTATTATTTGTATTATATGTTATAAGTTTTACTATTAATAATAATACTATTATTATTATTATTATTATTGTTATTATTATTATTATTAAAAGTAACAGTAGCAGAAGTAGTGGTCGTAGTAGAAGTAGTTGTAGTAGTAGTAGTAGCAGTAGTAGTAGTAGTAGTAGTAGTAGTAGTAGTAATAGTATTATTGTTGCTTTTCTATAATAATTTATTCCCATTCTCAGTAATGGCTCCTCATCTTCTACTGGGAAATTTTCCAAACTTCTCTGGGATTCTTCTATCATCAACACTGATATTCCATTTCTTACATTGCTCATTTATCCCCATCCTTTATAGAGACCTTTTCCAATTTCAATACTACATGGTACACTGTACATGCATTATGAGAACTCTATCATAATCACCTCCACACTATTGAAACCGTACGTTCGAGTAACGCCATTGGAACCACTCCTTCAGAATCACACCTCAGAGCCACACACTCAGAACTACGCACTCAGAGTCAAATTATTATAACCCCACCATCAGAAACCACCCAGAGCTAAATTATCAGACCCACACCCCCACAACCACAGCTGTAGAACGGGAGGTGTAAATAATACAGATGGAGTAAGGCTGGGGGAGAAGTCTGGGAAGGGAGGCTGAGGAGGGATGCTGAGGAGGAAGGCTGAGAAGGGAGACTGACATCAGGAGCATCAATATACCTTATCTCCCACGAGGCTGCTCTGAATGCCCACCTGATTGCCCACCTGATGACTGTGTCAATCACACACCTGGCCAGGGGAAAGGAAGGAAGGGGGAAGCGAGGATAAGATGGGAGGGAAGGGGAGGAGAGAAAAAATGAGTGAGTGGGAGATAGGGATAAAAAAAATAATTGAGGAGGAGGAGGAAGAAGCCAATAACGATTAGAAAGCGGAGATGGAGAAGGCGAAGAAGTGGAAGTTGATAAGATGAAAGGGGAAGGGGAGAGGTATGTAAATATGAGAGGCTGGGTGATAGATAGGAATAAAAAACGTAATTGAGGAGGTGGAGAAAAGAGGAGTAGGAGGAGGAGGAGGAGGAGGAGGAGGAGGAGGAGGAGGAGGAGTAGTAGTGGGAGGAGAAGGAATAGGAGGAGAATAAGGAGTAGAAGGAGGAAGAAAAAGAAGAAAAAGAAGAAGAAGAAGAAGAAGAAGAAGAAGAAGAAGAAAAAGAAGAAGAAGAAGAAGAAGAAGAAGAAGAAGAAGAAGAAGAAGAAGAAGAAGAAGAAGAAAATGATAATGGTGATGATGATGATGATGATGATGATGATGATGATGATGATGATGATGAGGATGATGATAATGATGATGATGATGATGATGATGAAAAAGAAGATAAATGGAAAATCATAAGAAGGATAGGGAGACAGAGATTGGAATAAATAAAATGAAAGGAATAGGTGAGGTGTGTGTGTACTCACCTAGTTGTGGTTGCAGGGGTCGAGTTATAGTTCCTGGCCCCGTGTGAGATGATCTCTGCAAAGACTTTCTGCCTATGGTAGCAAATTTCGCGACTACATATAAAAAACGTTTACCTCCACTATAACCTGTTATCAACAAAGTTCCACAACTTAACCTGTTATCAACAAAGTTCCACAACTTAACCTGTTATCAACAAAGTTCCACAACTTAACCTGTTATCAACAAAGTTCCACAACTTAACCTGTTATCAACAAAGTTCCACAACTTAACCTGTTATCAACAAAGTTCCACAACTTAACCTGTTATCAACAAAGTTCCACAACTTAACCTGTTATCAACAAAGTTCCACAACTTAACCTGTTATCAACAAAGTTCCACAACTTAACCTGTTATCAACAAAGTTCCACAACTTAACCTGTTATCAACAAAGTTCCACAACTTAACCTGTTATCAACAAAGTTCCACAACTTAACCTGTTATCAACAAAGTTCCACAACTTAACCTGTTATCAACAAAGTTCCACAACTTTATCAAATTTACAAAGCGTTCTAATGAGCCCATGACCCAATATTTGGTAAACACTAGTGTGTCTCAGTGCTTGCATACACTGTGTTACTGTCTCAGTGTTTGCATACACTGTGTTACTGTCTCAGTGTTTGCATACACTGTGTTACTGTCTCAGTGCTTGCATACACTGTGTTACTGTCTCAGTGCTTGCATACACTGTGTTACTGTCTCAGTGCTTGCATACACTGTGTTACTGTCTCAGTGCTTGCATACACTGTGTTACTGTCTCAGTGTTTGCATACACTGTGTTACTGTCTCAGTGCTTGCATACACTGTGTTACTGTCTCAGTGCTTGCATACACTATGTTACTGTCTCAGTGCTTGCATGCACTGTGTTACTGTCTCAGTGCTTGCATACACTGTGTTACTGTCTCAGTGCTTGCATGCACTGTGTTACTGTCTCAGTGCTTGCATACACTGTGTTACTGTCTCAGTGCTTGCATACACTGTGTTACTGTCTCAGTGCTTGCAGACACTGTGTTACTGTCTCAGTGCTTGCATACACTGTGTTACTGTCTCAGTGCTTGCATACACTGTGTTACTGTCTCAGTGCTTGCATACACTGTGTTACTGTCTCAGTGCTTGCATGCACTGTGTTACTGTCTCAGTGTTTGCATACACTGTGTTACTGTCTCAGTGCTAGCATACACTGTGTTACTGTCTCAGTGCTTGCATACACTGTGTTACTGTCTCAGTGCTTGCATACACTGTGTTGCTGTCTCAGTGCTTGCATGCACTGTGTTACTGTCTCAGTGCTTGCATACACTGTGTTACTGTCTCAGGGCTTGCATGCACTGTGTTACTGTCTCAGTGTTTGCATACACTGTGTTACTGTCTCAGTGCTTGCATACACTGTGTTACTGGCTCAGTGCTTGCATACACTGTGTTACTGTCTCAGTGCTTGCATACACTGTGCTACTGTCTCAGTGCTTGCATACACTGTGTTACTGTCTCAGTGCTTGCATACACTGTGTTACTGTCTCAGTGCTTGCATACACTGTGTTACTGTCTCAGTGCTTGCATACACTGTGTTACTGTCTCAGTGCTTGCATACACTGTGTTACTGTCTCAGTGCTTGCATGCACTGTGTTACTGTCTCAGTGCTTGCATACACTGTGTTACTGTCTCAGTGCTTGCATGCACTGTGTTACTGTCTCAGTGCTTGCATACACTGTGTTACTGTCTCAGTGCTTGCATACACTGTGTTACTGTCTCAGTGCTTGCATACACTGTGTTACTGTCTCAGTGCTTGCATGCACTGTGTTACTGTCTCAGTGTTTGCATGCACTGTGTTACTGTCTCAGTGTTTGCATGCACTGTGTTACTGTCTCAGTGCTTGCATGCACTGTGTTACTGTCTCAGTGCTTGCATACACTGTGTTACTGTCTCAGTGCTTGCATACACTGTGTTACTGGCTCAGTGCTTGCATGCACTGTGTTACTGTCTCAGTGCTTGCATACACTGTGTTACTGGCTCAGTGTTTGCATGCACTGTGTTACTGTCTCAGTGCTTGCATACACTGTGTTACTGTCTCAGTGCTTGCATGCACTGTGTTACTGCTTGCTCAGTGTTTGCATACACTGTGTTACTGTCTCAGTGCTTGCATGCATACACTGTGTTACTGTCTCAGTGTTTGCATACACTGTGCTTTACTGGCTCAGTGCTTGCATGCACTGTGTTACTGTCTCAGTGTACTCACCTAATTGCACCTAACAGGGGTTGAGACTCAGCTCCTGCCTCTTCACTGATCGCTACTGTCTCAGCTTCCTGAGCTTTGCATGGTTCCTGCCTCCACTACTTCACTGTGCTATTACTGTATTCAGTGCTTGCATACACCCCTTGTCCCTGTGTCCCCTCTCTGGAACATCCTATCTCTGTCCACCATGTCTATTCATCTTGTATGTCGTTATTGTCTCCCCATACACTGTGTTACCTTTCCTCGTCTCTTGAGCTCTGGGACTAGCTTGCACCTTTGTACTTTCTCTAACTTCTTGACGTGTTTACCAGGTGTCTCAGTGTTTGCTCAGTGCTTACACTGTGTTACTGCTTGCATACACTGTGTTTGGCTCATATGCACTGTGTTATTGTCTCAGTGCTTGCATACACTGTGTTACTGTCTCAGTGCTTGCATACACACTGGCTCAGTGCTTGCATGCACTGTGTTACTGTCTGTTTGCATACACTGTGTTACTGTCTCAGTGCTTATACACTGTGTTACTGGCTCTCACTGTCTGTTTGCATACACTGTGTTACTGTCTCAGTGCTTGCATACACTGTGTTACTGTCTCAGTGCTTGCATGCACTGTGTTACTGTCTCAGTGCTTGCATGCACTGTGTTACTGTCTCAGTGCTTGCATACTGTGTTACTGTCTCAGTGCTTGCATGCATTGTGTCTGTATCAGTGCTTGCATGCACTGTGTTACTGTCTCAGTGCTTGCACATTGTGTTACTGTCTCAGTGTTCAGTGCTTGCATGCACTGTGTTACTGTCTCAGTGCTTGCATGCACTGTGTTACTGCTACTGTCTCAGTGCTTGCATACATTGTGTTACTGTCTCAGTGCTTGCATGCACTGTGTTACTGTCTCAGTGCTTGCATGCACTGTGTTACTGTCTCAGTGCTTGCATACACTGTGTTACTGTCTCAGTGCTTGCATACACTGTGTTACTGTCTCAGTGCTTGCATACACTGTGTTACTGTCTCAGTGCTTGCATACACTGTGTTACTGTCTCAGTGCTTGCATGCACTGTGTTACTGTCTCAGTGCTTGCATGCACTGTGTTACTGTCTCAGTGCTTGCATACACTGTGTTACTGTCTCAGTGCTTGCATACACTGTGTTACTGTCTCAGTGCTTGCATACACTGTGTTACTGTCTCAGTGCTTGCATGCACTGTGTTACTGTCTCAGTGCTTGCATACACTGTGTTACTGTCTCAGTGCTTGCATGCACTGTGTTACTGTCTCAGTGCTTGCATGCACTGTGTTACTGTCTCAGTGCTTGCATACACTGTGTTACTGTCTCAGTGCTTGCATGCACTGTGTTACTGTCTCAGTGCTTGCATGCACTGTGTTACTGTCTCAGTGCTTGCATGCACTGTGTTACTGTCTCAGTGTTTGCATGCACTGTGTTACTGTCTCAGTGCTTGCATACACTGTGTTACTGTCTCAGTGCTTGCATGCACTGTGTTACTGTCTCAGTGCTTGCATACACTGTGTTACTGTCTCAGTGCTTGCATTCACTGTGTTACTGTCTCAGTGCTTGCATACACTGTACTCACCTAATTGTACTCACCTAATTGTGGTTGCAGGGGTCGAGACTCAGCTCCTGGCCCCGCCTCTTCACTGATCGCTACTGGGTCCTCTCTCTCTCTGCTTCCTGAGCTTTGTCATACCTCTTCTTAAAACTATGTATGGTTCCTGCCTCCACTACTTCACTTGCTAGGCTATTCCACTTGCTGACAACTCTATTGCTGAAGAAATACTTCCTAACGTCCCTGTGACTCGTCTGAGTCTTCAGCTTCCAGTTGTGACCCCTTGTCCCTGTGTCCCCTCTCTGGAACATCCTATCTCTGTCCACCTTGTCTATTCCCCGCAGTATCTTGTATGTCGTTATCATGTCTCCCCTGACCCTTCTGTCCTCCAGTGTCGTCGGTCCGATTTCCCTTAACCTTTCCTCGTACGACATTCCCTTGAGCTCTGGGACTAGCCTTGTTGCAAACCTTTGTACTTTCTCTAACTTCTTGACGTGGTTTACCAGGTGTGGGTTCCAGACTGTGTTACTGGCTCAGTGCTTGCATGCACTGTGTTACTGTCTCAGTGCTTGCATACACTGTGTTACTGGCTCAGTGCTTGCATGCACTGTGTTATTGTCTCAGTGCTTGCATACACTGTGTTACTGTCTCAGTGCTTGCATACACTGTGTTACTGGCTCAGTGCTTGCATGCACTGTGTTACTGTCTCAGTGCTTGCATACACTGTGTTACTGTCTCAGTGCTTGCATACACTGTGTTACTGTCTCAGTGCTTGCATACACTGTGTTACTGTCTCAGTGCTTGCATGCATTGTGTTACTGTCTCAGTGATTGCATGCACTGTGTTACTGTCTCAGTGCTTGCATAAACTGTGTTACTGTCTCAGTGCTTGCATAAACTGTGTTACTGTCTCAGTGCTTGCATGCATTGTGTTACTGTCTCAGTGCTTGCATACACTGTGTTACTGTCTCAGTGCTTGCATACACTGTGTTACTGTCTCAGTGCTTGCATGCATTGTGTTACTGTCTCAGTGATTGCATGCACTGTGTTACTGTCTCAGTGCTTGCATAAACTGTGTTACTGTCTCAGTGCTTGCATGCATTGTGTTACTGTCTCAGTGCTTGCATACACTGTGTTACTGTCTCAGTGCTTGCATACACTGTGTTACTGTCTCAGTGCTTGCATACACTGTGTTACTGTCTCAGTGCTTGCATGCATTGTGTTACTGTCTCAGTGATTGCATGCACTGTGTTACTGTCTCAGTGCTTGCATAAACTGTGTTACTGTCTCAGTGCTTGCATAAACTGTGTTACTGTCTCAGTGCTTGCATGCATTGTGTTACTGTCTCAGTGCTTGCATACACTGTTACTGTCTCAGTGCTTGCATACACTGTGTTACTGTCTCAGTGCTTGCATGCATTGTGTTACTGTCTCAGTGATTGCATGCACTGTGTTACTGTCTCAGTGCTTGCATAAACTGTGTTACTGTCTCAGTGCTTGCATGCATTGTGTTACTGTCTCAGTGCTTGCATACACTGTGTTACTGTCTCAGTGCTTGCATACACTGTGTTACTGTCTCAGTGCTTGCATACACTGTGTTACTGTCTCAGTGCTTGCATACACTGTGTTACTGTCTCAGTGCTTGTATACACTGTGTTACTGTCTCAGTGCTTGCATACACTGTGTTACTGTCTCAGTGCTTGCATAACTTGTACAGTTAGATGAGTACAGATGTAGCGGGTGTCTTGCGCTTTCCGTACTGAGGATCGTGTCTCCATCGTTCCTTGCGTTGAATGTGATTCAATACGGGGTTTCCGCTTTGAATAAATGTAAATATGTAATATTAATTTTAATTTTGAATTATATAAAGAGTGCGACTTTGTTTACTTCGTGAAAGACGGACATATAAATGTAAATATATGCAGGGAAAAAGAGATCTTGTGTGTTGTATTGTCACCCTAATCCAGCAGTGGTGGAAGTAGTTGTATCACCAGCACCATCTGGTGATGGTAGTAGTGGTGGTGGTGGTGGTAGTAGTGGTGGTGGTGGTGGTGGTGGTAGTAGTGGTGGTGGTGGTGGTGGTGGTGTTGGTGGTGGAAGAGGCACTAATGATGGTGACACTAGTGGTGGTGGTAGAAGAGGCACTAATGATGGTGACACTAGTGGTGGTGGTGGTGGTGGTGGTGGTGGTGGTGGTGGTGGTGGTGGTGGTGGTGGTGGTGGTGGTGATGGTGGTGGTGGTGGTGGTGGTGATGGTGGTGGTGGTGGTGGTGGTGGTGGTGATTGTGGTGGTGGTGGTGGCAGAGGCACTAATGATGGTGACACTAGTGGTGGTAGTGGTGGCAGAGGCACAAATGATTGTGACACTAGTGTTGGTGGTGGAAGAGGCACTAATGATGGTGACACTAGTGGTGGTGGTGATGGAAGAGGCACTAATAATGGTGACACTAGTGGTGGTGCTGGTGGAAGTAGTTGTGCCTCCTCCACTACTACCACTACCACCACCCGGTGATGGTAACAGTGGTGGTGACAGAAGCACTAATGATGGTGACACTAATGGTGGTGGCAGAGGCACTAATGATGGTGACACTAGTGGTAGTGGTGGTGCTGGAAGAGGCACTAATGGTGGTACTGGTGGAAGTAGTTGTGCCACCACCACTACAACCACTACCACCACCAGGTGATGGTAACAGTGGTGGTGGCAGAAGCACTAATGATGGTGATACTAGTGGTGGTGGTAGTAGTGTTTACCGGCTACTACCTCATGAGTTGGTCCTAACATGCACCAAAACTTCCGCGAAGTATCCCAACAGAATCTGGGAGAGTATAATAGCACTCAAGAGAGCATCTCTCTCTCATTCAAACGACCCGGGTTTGATTTCTGGGGGCGGGTGGAGACTCCTGTTCACCTAGCAGTAAATAGGTACCTGGCTGTTAGCCGACTATTGCAAATCGCATCCCATCAGAGACTGATAGTGTACTTAAACTGGTCATGAACTGAGACAACATGACAAGTATAAATCTTTAAATTCAACTGTGTAAAAAAAATAAAATTATATTTACAAGTACTATTCAACCATGTCTCACAAAGGTGAATCATCCTTCGCACTCACAGAAGGAACCACTTTGAACTCAGGCATCGGAGACACTCGGAGAGGCACTCTTACCTTCAAGAGGTGCCACAGGTGAGATTTTCCCCTGGAGGTTCTTCCTTAAGCTAGCGCTATCAATCTCGGCTGAGATTTCCTCCCTGCTGCTGAGACGACCATGGTGCCTAGGAGACGCTGAAGGGTTGGTGGTGGTCGTGGGGGCAAGACCCACTCCAAAGTTGAAACTGTGTCACTCGTCTCAGTGAGACAAGTGAGAGAAATGGTATAAATCACGGATACGATGGTTTTAGAGACGTAAATAAAGCAAAATGCGATTCTTTATTGACGATGTTTCGCCCACACTGTGGGGCTTAAACAAATGACAAACACTCTATGACTGAAATTTCGTTAATATAGGATCACATTATACTCTAATTGTGGCTCTTTTTTACCACCAAGCCCAGTACTGTTAACCCATTACTACTGTTAGTAGTTACTGTTAACCTGCGAGTGCTCTTCAATGTGACACTCAAACATCGGAGTCCGGCACTGTTAAGACAGTTGTCAGTGCCGCCGTGGTTCACCATTAGCGTGCTATTAAACACAACATAGATCCGCGCCCCACCATTGAGTCAACACCACTGAATGCTTATTTTTTTCATAATGACCAGAGTAAGATGATTCTCTCTGACGAATAAATAAATAAGAACAGTGCTATAACGCCGCTCTAGATCGCAGAGAATGATGACGAAAACCGAACGAGAAACCAGTTCCGGTAACTATCAAACAGAACAATTATTTTAAAATGTTAGTGAAGAAAATTGATAATGATGAATCAAAATTCCTTCACCAGAATCAAGGAACCTTCCTTGAAGGAAGATATGTAGCGAAATGTATGAGATGTCACAAAATGTATCATATTTTTCTAAACATATGAAATAATTGAAAGTAAGTCTTTTTCACACGAAAAATTAACTTCTCTCCTCCCATTTGAGGGAAAACAGTTAACTATGATTTTACAAGTTTTTTAAATGCTAATTTTTTGCATTGAAATTAATATATCAAGCTTACATTACTTCAGGGCCAGTAGGCCTGCTGCAGTGCTCCTTCTTAAGTGGTTGTGATTTGGAGGACCTGCCTAGCATGGGCCAGCAGGCCTGCTACGGTGCTCCTTCTTTCTTATGCACTTATATTTTTTTTATTATTCCCCAAACCTTTTTAATATTCCCCAAACCTTTTTAATATTCCCCAAACCTTTTTAATATTCCCCAAACCTCTGTAAGTTTCCCCTCATTTCTTAACATTAGTGTGATTTTACAAGTAATACTTCTAAAAGAATAATAAACATAAAACAGTGTGTGTTGAGACAGTTGATGATAGATCAGTGGTCGGTTTAGACATTATACAAGACAAACATCCTTGGTTCGCGAAATGTCTACGGGAATATCAACCCACATTTCACTATCGACGCTCAAAGAATAGTGAAAAAAAATAACACGTTGCACAACAGGCTTTTATTGGGACAACGTTTCTCCGCGAAATCTTGTCCCAATAAAAGCTTGTTTCTTTTCTTCCCAATAAAAGGGTTTCTTTTCTTCACTGTTGTTGGCAGTCAGTCATTTATCTCCATCTTACTCCATTTGTATCCTGGTTCACGGTAGATAAGCAGCCACGATCCCAAATACGCTTGAAAACGTGACTTCACAACTTTCTTACTCAGAATTGTGTGCGCGCGTGTTTGTGTGTGTGTTTGTGTGGGGTGTGTGTGTATGTACTCACCTAATTGTGGTTCCAGGGGTCGATTCATAGCTCCTGTCCCCGCCTCTTCACTGGTCGCTACTGGGTCACTTTACTCCATGCTCTGTGAGCTTTGTTATACCTCGTGTGTGTGTGTGTGTGTGTGTGTGTGTGTGTTTTACCGGAGAATATTCGCCAAAAACAGATTAATTCAAGTAACCCATGCGTGATATAAGAGTACCAGTACCATGTAAGCTATCAAAAAATTATTTCCGACACTACCATGGCAGATTATGGATTAGGGATAGGCTCAAATCTTTAGTTAGCCTAGCTTCAGTTTGCTTTTTAATGAAACATTCGCAACACGATCATTAATATATTTCATAACACTGTCGCCTTGGCTGGGAATTCGATGCATACTGGAAATATTGCTTCCATATTTTTAATCCTTCGTTAACTCTCATAGTTTTGCTCAGAGGAATTGCATCAAGATGTTCAACGCATGTATATGAATGTAATTAATATGTCCGTCTGCAGTATTTTATAACTTTTGTAGAGGTAGGTAGGAAAGTAGGTAGGTACACAGAAAGAGATGGAGAGAGAGAGAGAGAGAGAGAGAGAGAGAGAGAGAGAGAGAGAGAGAGAGAGAGAGAGAGAGACAGAGAGACAGAGAGACAGAGAGGGAGGGATAGAGAGAGAGAGAGAGGTACACAGAGAGAGAGAGAGAGGTGGTGGGATGGGGGGGGTCTTAGAGCAGGATAGGAACATCCTACTTTAAGCCTCACACTCACCCACCCTGGTGACGTGGGTAGACGCCGTTGCCAGAGACTTGCATGAAAGAGAAACAACAGAACAGTCCCCAGAAATCTTCCCATCAGGTGCATCTCAATAGTCGCAAGCTTGTCATCTGATCTCCTGGCTCAGTAACTAGGAAGCAGACTCTCAGGAGCTTCAATCTGATCTATAAACATGACAGCTAGCACTGATTTCGTATATCAACGTTGATGGAACACACAACTGATTCCTTTGTTGATGTATATTGCATAACAGATTACTAACAATTGCACAAAAGAAATATCACCGATTTTTGAGACATGATATGATTTTTTAATCTTAATATGATTTGTGGGATTCAAATGAGTGTTCAGCTGCGCAACGCAATTTAATTTGCCCGGTCATAGAAAAAAATCCTTGTATTGTCTAACTGGTGCATACTTACAGCCATCACCCGTAAGTATGTGCACCAGTTGTTGGATGGAAACATTATCACTTTTTAACTTCAATGGGGATTTGAAAATTGGTCTTGCAAGAAGAATATTTGTGAGATGTAAAGATGCTCTTGCAACGTGAGTGTGAGAGGCCCTTCCATGAATGTTCCGGCCCCTCAACCTCAATATTTTTCCAGGAATCTTTCAACACCCTCTATACTCTTTCAGCGTTCCGGTGTCCTCACCTTCCACTCTGTACCAAGACTGTTCCAACTCCACCAACCTCCACACTGTACTACGAATGTACCAGCGCTATCACCCTCCACAGTGTATTAAGAAATTCCAGCGCTATCGCCCTCCACACTGTACTAAGAATGCACCAGCGCTATCACCCTCCACACTGTACTAAGAATATACCAGCGCTATCACCCTCCACACTGTACTAAGAATGTACCAGCGCTATGACCCTCCACACTACTAAGAATGTACTAGCGCTATCACCTTCCACAGCGTATTAAGAATGTACCAGAGCTATCACCCTCCACACTGTACTAAGAATGTAACAGCACTATCACCCTCCACACTGTACCAAGAATGTACCAGTGCTCTCACCCTCCACACTGTTCCTCTTTAACCACCTACCGCCCGGTCCAGCGTATCTGTGGGGCGACAAAACCAATCCTCGTCATCAACATACTTAAACGGGTAACTTCTCCCTCCGGCCATCCCTTCTGATTGTGAAAGGCTCTAGATCCAGGAAACTATGGGTCACACTCCGTTTCATTCCATTTCGAGGCGCTGTATGACCATATAGATGGTAATAAACACACATAATATAGCTGGCTAGACAGCCCTAATTCACAGAAAGGTCAGATAATGTCTTTTTTAAGATTTCGTTTCTTTAAGCGAAGCGGTTTCTTAACAAGGGCTTGTTTTGCTCTGAGTATCTCTTAGTCATTTCAAAACGAGACACTGCTACTCGACGTGTTGATCTGAACTCAGACAATTCCGAGACATTGTCTAAGTTTAATGTGTTTCTTGGTTGTCTTTATATGTGTGCAAAACATATAAAGACAAGGAATACTGCAAGAACATTAACTGATGATGACTTACACACTTTTTGTTTACATTCTTCACACACACACACACACACACACACACACACACAGTGGGCACCTGTGACGAGCGGGGTCCCACAGGGGTCGGTCCTAGGACCAGTGCTATTTCTGGTATATGTGAATGACATAATGGAAGGGTTAGACTCAGAAGTGTCCCTGTTCGCAGATGATGTGAAGTTAATGAGGAGAATTAAATCAGATGAGGATTAGGTAGGACTTCAAAGAGATCTGGACAGGCTGGACACCTGGTCCAGCAACTGGCTTCTCGAATTTAACCCCGGCAAATGCAAAATCATGAAGATCGGAGAAGGGCAAAGAAGACTGCAGACAGAGTATAGGCTATGTGGCCAAAGACTGCAAGCCTCGCTCAAGGAGAAAGATCTTGGGGTGAGTATAACACAGAGCACGTCTCCGGAAGCACACATCAACCAGATAACTGCTGCAGCATATGGGCGCCTGGCAAATCTGAGAATAGCGTTCCGATACCTAAGTAAGGAATCGTTCAAGACACTGTACAACGTGTACGTTAGGCCCATATTGGAGTATGCATTACCTGTTTAGAGCCCACACTTGATCAAGCACGTCAAGAAATTAGAGAAAGTGCAAAGGTTTGCGACAAGGTTAGTTCCAGAGCTAAGGGGAATGTCCTGCGAAGAAAGATTAAGGAAATTCGGCCTGACGACACTGGAGGACAGTAGGGTCAGGGAAGACATGATAACAATATACAAAATACTGCGTGGAATAGACAAGGTGGACAGAGACAGGATATTCCAGAGAGGGGACACAGAAACAAGGGGTCACACTTGGAAGTTGAAGACCCAGATGAGTCAAAGGGATGTTAGGAACTATTTCTTCAGTCATAGAGTAGTCAGGAAGTGGAATAGCCTAGCAAGTGACGTAGTGGAGGCAGGAACCATATATATAGCTTTAAGATGAGGCATGATAAAGCTCATGGAGCAGGGAGACATAGGACCTAGTAGCACTCAGTGAAGAGGCGGGGCCAGGAGCTGAGTCTCGACCCCTGCAACCACAATTAGGTGAGAACAATTAGGTGAGCACACGCAAACACACACATTCACACACACACACAGACACACACCATAGCTCTGGTGAGTGAGGTTGTCTCTCAGTGCCCAGCATCAAGAAAGAAGATAGTGGGCATTGTTTTACCAGCCACAGGTAGCCAGTTAATGTTCTTGCCGTATTCCTTGTCTAAGTTCCACCATCGTCACTCGACTACAGCACTGCTGATTGCTTTATTATATCGCTAGAAAGACTCTTCATGGGCGGTTTTTATTCTACCTGAGAAATTCTTAATAACACTGAGTGGTTTTTACTCATACTTAGAGGTTTTTACTCACACTGAGAGGTTTTTACTCATACTAAAAAGTTTATACTCATACTGAGAAGTCTTTACTTATGCTTTTAGGTTTTCACTTATACTGAGAGGATTTTACTCATACAGAGAGGTTTTTACTCACACTGAGAGGTTTTCACTTATACTGAGAGGTTTTTACTCATTCTGAGAGGTTTTTACTCATTCTGAGAGGTTCTTTTACTAATAATGAGAGTTTTCTACTAATAATGAAAGGCTTTTACTGATAATGACAGGGTTTCACTCATGCTGAGAGTTTTTTACTCATGCTGAGAGGGTTTCACTCATTCTAAAAAGTATTTTACCCCTTCTTGGGCTTTTTCTCTTCTTTATTTGTTTTTTCCCTCTTGATTTGATTTTACTATCATTATGTGGTTTATATTCTTCCAGAGATTTTTTTTTACCTCTTCCTGAGTGGTTTTTATTCCTTTTTATCTATCCTGAGGGTTTTTTTAATTTCTCTTTACTCTTCCTTGGGTTTTCATTGCTCCGGAATGTTTCTTTTACTCTTCCCTGAGTGGTTTTTAGTTTCCTGAATGGTTTTTACTCTCCAATAGAGGTTTCTATTCTTTCTTAGCAAGTTTATTCTCCTTAAGTGTTTTTTACTCCTGCGTTGGTTTTTTTTCCTTCTGAGTGGTTTTTAGGCTTACTGAGCACTTTAAGTTCTTCCTGAGAGGTTTTTACCTGAACGGTTTTTTCTTGTCTCGAGTGGGTTTTACTCTTTTCGAGAAGGTTTTATTCCTTTTAATTTGTTTATGCCTTCAAGTTATTTTTCCCTCTTGTGGTTTATTTCCCTTTTATTCTTCTGTATATATTTGACTTTCTATGACTGTTTTATCTCCTGAGTAGAGTTTGAGCTGTATAAGTGAATTTTACTCTGAGTGGTTTTTATTCTTTGCGAATGGTATTTATTCTGTACGAGTGGTATTTATTCTTTACGAGTGGTATTTATTCTTTACGAGTGGTATTTATTCTTTACGAGTGGTATTTATTCTTTACGAGTGGTTTTTATTCTTTATGGGTGGTTTTCATTCTTTATGGGTGGTTTTTATTCTTTACCTGGAGTTTACCTGGAGAGAGTTCCGGGGGTCAACGCCCCCGCGGCCTGGTCTGTGACCAGGCCTTTTTATGAGTACTTTTTATTTTTTATGAGAGGTATTTATTCTTTATGAGAAGTTTTTTCTTTATGAGTGATATTTAATCCCACTGAGTGTCTTCTGCTCCTTAGCAGTTTTACTCTTTATTGTTTTTTTAGTTTATTGTAATTGGTTATTTGTCCATTTTTCCTAGTTTTTTTAGGCATTTATTTCTTGAATAGTTTTTAATTCTCCTTGAGTATTTGTTTGTCTTTTTGTGTTGGTTTCAACTTCTCTGTTTTCTTCTTACTCTTTCTGGCTGGTTTTTACTCTGTGTGACTTCTGCTCCTTCCTGGGGTATTTTTATTTATTCTGTGAGGTTTTGGCTACTTCAGTCTGGTTTTTTTCTTTTGGTTTAATTTTTTAAACTTTACTATTGAGTCATTATTGTTTTCTGTTTACCTTTTTTTTGGTTTTTACTGACCTTGCATGGTTTATACTCTTATATATTTAGATCTTCTGTGATTTATTTCTATTTCGGAACTGTTTTAATGTGGTTTTTTCTCCATGTATTGTTTTACAGTCAGCAGTCGGGTTTTCACTCTTTCTTGACATCTCGATTGAAAATCTTTTTTAAAAAAAAATGAATATTAGAGGAGAGATAACACTTTAAATAACACTGAGGCTGATGATTATACAATTGTATGCGAAAAGTTTCCAAAAATCAAAGAAATTCAAATTTTTAGAAAGGCAGAGAAAGTAATTGGAAGATATACGAAGGAAATTTAAAACTTTTACAGTAAATACAGTGGAGGTTGTTTGTAGTTGAAATTTTAGACAGAGGGAACAGCCATTATCAGGGATTTGAAGAAAATAATTTTTCGAATATTTTTATATAATTATATACATAAAACACTGCTTACAATTTATTTATTTCTAATAAAATCTACAAAAAAAATTAAGTCTCGATTAAAAGAAAATCTGTGCCATTCCTTTTAATTTAAATTTCTGGAAAAGTTTTTTTCATGCTTGCTTCTCTATCATTTTTTCATATATTTCCAGATGACTTGAAGAAATAGTTTGGTTCATTCATTTATTTCTCACTCAAAGAAATAGTCTATTCCACATATAAATACTCAATTAAAGAAAAACAATATTGTGTACTTGGGCTGAGATCGTTCTCCAATAACTGTAAAACAGTTTGTGTTTGTTGTATTGAGTAGTCAATATTAAAATATATTTCAATAACAAGATCGCTGTGAGATTAATAAGACACTGGTGGAACACCTGGATCTTATTAATGTGTCGTATAAGATACTGGTGGAACACCTGGATCTTATTAATGTGTCGTATAAGATACTGGTGGAACACCTGGATCTTATTAATGTGTCGTATAAGATACTGGTGAAACACCTGGATCTTATTAATGTGTCGTATAAGATACTGGTAGAACACCTGGATCTTATTAATGTGTTGTATAAGACACTAGTAGAACACGCGAATCATATTCCTGTGTCGTATAAGTAACACGGGTGGAGCACCTGGATCTTATTAATGTGTCGTATAACACTAGTAGAACACGTGGATCTTATTCCTGTGTCGTATAAGTAACACGGGTGGAGCACCTGGATCTTATTCCTGTGTCGTATAAGTAACACGGGTGGAGCACCTGGATCTTATTAATGTGTCGTATAACACTAGTAGAACACGTGGATCTTATTATTGTGTCGTATAAAACACGGGTGGAACACCTGGATCTTATTAATGTGTCGTATAAGACACTAGTAGAACACGTGGATCTTATTACTGTGTCGTATAAGACACAGGTGGAATACCCAGATCTTAGTCGTATTCATCAGCTTGTCAGTATTATATATCATCAATAACATCAAGATATGAAATGCTTGTATTAAGTCTCTTTACAATGTTTGCAATGAAGGTCTGAGCATAAACAGTTCTCTTGGTATCATCTGGGCAGCTGCCTTTTTGGTACCTTTACACTTGGTATGATCCTGGTAGCTCCCTGCTTAGCACTCTTACTCTGGGTATCATTCTGGTAGTTCCCTACCTAGCACTCTTACTCAGAATATCATCCTGGTAGCTCCCTGCCTAGCACTCTTACTCTGGGAATCATCCTGGTAGCTCCCTGCCTAGCACTCTTACCCTGAGTAACATCCTGGTAGCTCCCTGCCTAGCACTCTTACTCTAGGTATCATCCTGGTAGCTCCCTGCTTAGCACTCTTACTCTGGGTATCATTCTGGTAGCTCCCTACCTAGCACTCTTACTCAGAATATCATCCTGGTAGCTCCCTGCCTAGCACTCTTACTCTGGGAATCATCCTGGTAGCTCCCTGCCTAGCACTCTTACCCTGAGTAACATCCTGGTAGCTCCGTGCTTAGCACTCTTACTCTAGGTATCATCCTGGTAGCTCCCTGCTTAGCACTCTTACTCTGGGTATCATTCTGGTAGTTCCCTACCTAGCACTCCTACTCTGAATATCATCCTGGTAGCTCCCTGCCTAGCACTCTTACTCTGGGTATCATCCTGGTAGCTCCCTGCCTAGCACTCTTACTCTGGGTATCTTTCTGGTAGCTCCCTGCCTAGCACTCTTACTCTGGGTATCATCCTGGTAGCTCCCTGCTTAGCACTCTTAATCTGGGTATCATCCTGGTAGCTCCCTGCCTAGCACTCTTACTCTGGGTATTATCCTGGTAGCTCCCTGCCTAGCACTCTTACTCTGGGTATCATCCTGGAAGCTCCCTGCCTAGCACTCTTACTCTGGGTATCATTCTGGTAGCTCCCTGCCTAGCACTCTTACTCTGAGTATCATCCTGGTAGCTCCCTGCCTAGCACTCTTACTCTGGGTATCATCCCGGTAGCTCCCTGCCTAGCACTCTTACTCTGAGTATCATCCTGGTAGCTCCCTGATTAGCACTCTTACTCTGAGTATCATCCTGGTAGCTCCCTGCCTAGCACTCTTACTCTGGGAATCATCCCGGTAGCTCCCTGCCTAGCACTCTTACTCTGGGTATCCTGGTAGCTCCCTGCCTAGCACTCTTACTCTGGGTATCATCCTATTGGCTCCCTGTCTAGCACTCTTACTCTGGGTATCATCCTGGTAGCTACCTGCCTAGCACTCTTACTCTGTGTATCATCCTGGTAGCTCCCTGCCTAGCACTCTTACTCTGAGTATCATCCTGGTAGCTCCCTGCCTAGCACTCTTACTCTGAGTATCATCCTGGTAGCTCCCTGCCTAGCACTCTTACTCTGGGTATCATCCCGGTAGCTCCCTGCCTAGCACTCTTACTCTGAGTATCATCCTGGTAGCTCCCTGCCTAGCACTCTTACTCTGTGTATCATCCTGGTAGCTCCCTGCCTAGCACTCTTACTCTGGGTATCATCCCGGTAGCTCCCTGCCTAGCACTCTTACTCTGAGTATCATCCTGGTAGCTCCCTGCCTAGCACTCTTACTCTGGGTATCATCCTGGTAGCTCCCTGCGTAGCACTCTTACTCTGAGTATCATCCTGGTAGCTCCCTGCCTAGCACTCTTACTCTGGGTATCATCCTGGTAGCTCCCAGCCTAGCACTCTTACTCTGGGTATCATCCTGGTAGCTCCCAGCCTAGCACTCTTACTCTGGGAATCATCCTGGTAGCTCCCAGCCTAGCACTCTTACTCTGGGTATCACACTACCTCTCACTACATCAGAAAAGGAAAACAGGGAACTTGGCCAGTAAAAAACATGCATTTTTTATTTCCTAGTGTTTTGTCACCTTGTAGAGGCAAGACGCCTTGATGCAGGTAAAGGGATCGTGATCTACGGAATTGGAGCTCATTTTTTTTTAATCCTTGATTCGAAACTAATTGCCTCCCATTCTACAGAGGCAGCAGGATACCTATATTTTTAATGATTCTGTAAAATAGGAGCTAATGTTTCATTATATGTCTACCAACCAATATATGATTACTGGCTCTTAATCATCAGCCGAGAGAGAGAGAGAGAGAGAGAGAGAGAGAGAGAGAGATGATGTAGGTAACAGCACTTAGCCTGTCAATAAAGTTAGGAATCCTTTACTTGTAAATAGCTTGTCAATAAAGCTAGGGATCCTTAACCAAACCTTGTCAAACCCTGTGTAAAAAAAAAGGGAGGCAGAGAGAGAGAGAGAGACGGAGAGAGAGAGAGAGAGAGAGAGAGAGAGAGAGAGAGAGAGAGAGAGAGAGAGAGAGAGAGAGAGAGAGAGAGAGAGAGAGAGAGAGAGATGGATCCTTCAAACCATTCATTCTCAAAAGCAATGAAGTTAATCACACAGAACAAGGTATACTGACTAGCAGCAAAGCTAACAGCTTGCTTGCTTTCAAAACTAAAAAAAAATTGATTATAAAAGGCCAGAAACAATATTGACTCCTTAATCCTCTTGTCAGACCATCGCTGGAATATGTTGCTTTAGATGTCAATGATGATTACTAATATAATAATAATAATAATAATAATAATAATAATTATAATAATAATAATTATTATTATTATTATTATTATTATTATTATTATTATTATTATTATTATTATTATTATTATTATTATTATTATTATTATTATTATTATTATCATTATTTTTACTATTATTATTATTTCTGTAATTACATTTTTAACCTCCCGGCACTCTCCCTTGAATTAGGGGGACACGAAAAATAAGAGGTTGGAGAGAGAGAAGATGGAGAGAAAGAGGTTTTGAGTCCTAGGAGATTGCAAGTCCAACACGCATGTGTGAGCCCGTTGAATACGAGCGAATGGAGGCAAGTACCGTAGTTCCCATTACTTGAAGTGCCTTTAGAGAGTGATCAAGGGGATATTTATGAAGGTATTCAAGGAAACCGGTTAGCCGAACTTGAGTCTTTGGGGTGGGAGGTACAGTAACTGCACTGTGAAGGAAGGGTACGGTTGTTGCAGTTTTGTAGATCGGAGAAACATCTGAACTGTAATGTCACAGTGATTCTGCCAATACAGCATCTAGATGAGCGATGATGAGTGCGTTTCCTCTTTTTCAGGCCACCCTACCTCAATGGTGGGAGACAGCCGCTATGCTAAGAGGTAATATCATATATATATATATATATATATATATATATATATATATATATATATATATATATATATATATATATATATATATATATATATATATATATATATATATATATATATATATATATTTATATATATATATATATATATATATATGTATATATATATACATATGTATATATATATATATATATATATATATATATATATATATATATATATATATATATATATATATATATATATGTATATATATATAGATATATATATATATATATATATATATATATATATATATATATATATATATATATATTCTTTTCTCTGAGGATGAGGGTCCCCAGAACAGTTCTAGAGGTGGTACCTCCCTATATTATATATATATATATATATATATATATATATATATATATATATATATATATATATATATATATATGTCGTGCCGAATATGTAAAATTGGTCAATTAGCAAGAACTCACTTAAAATTAAGTCCTTTCTAAAATGTTCTCTTATACGTTTAAAGATATATTTTTTTCATTAATGTTGATGTAAAAATTTATTATTTTGTACCAAAAGGAACTTACCTAACCTTATTATAACAAGAACAATTTATTTTAGCATAACCCAACTAAATATATTTTAGATTTGTTTACAATAATTTAATGCTAAACAAACACAGTGAAATATATTTTTTTCGTTAGGTTCAGAATGATTTTGGCGAAATTATTGCATACACAAATTTTCACTTGTCCTATATGGCAAGATGAGCGTTGCTATTTAAGCCAAGATCGCAAGTTCTGTCTATTCGGCACGACATATATATATATATATATATATATATATATATATATATATATATATATATATATATATATATATATATATATATATATATATATATATATATATATATATATATATATATATATATATATATATATATATATATATATATATATAAATATATATATATATATATATATATATATATATATATATATATATATATATATATATATATATATATATATATATATATATATATATATATATATATATATATATATATATATATATATATATATATATATATATATATATATATATATATATATATATATATATATATATATATATATATATATATATATATTTCTTTCTTTCAACACACCGGCCGTATCCCACCGAGGTGGGGTGTGGAAAAAGGAAAATCGAAAGTTTCTCCTTTTACATTTAGTAATATGTACAGGACAAGGGGTTACTAGCCCCTTGCTCCTGGAATTTTAGTCGCCTCTTACAACACGCATGTTTTACGGAGGAAGAATTCTGCTCCACTTCCCCACGGAGGTAAGAGTAAATAAACAAGAACAAGAACTAGTAAGAAAATAGAAGAAAACCCAGAGGGGTGTGTGTATATATATGCTTGTACATGTATGTGTAGTGTGACCTAGGTATAAGTAGAAGTAGCAAGACGTTCCTGAAACCTTGCATATTTATGAGACAAAAAAATGGACACAAGCAATCCTACCATCATGTAAAACAATTACAAGCTTTGGTTTTACACTCACTTGGCAGACCGGTAGTACCTCCATGGGCGGTTTCTGTCTACCAACCTGCTATGTATATGTATATATATATATGTCGTGCCGAATATGTAAAACTGGTCAATTAGCAAGAACTCATTTAAAATTAAGTTCTCTCTAAAATTTTCTCTTATACGATTAAAGATATATTTTTTTCATTAATGTTTATGTAAAAATTTTTAATTTTGCACCAATAGAATCTTAGAAAACTTACCTAACCTTAATATAACAAGAACAATTTATTTTAGTCTAACCCAACTAAATATATTTTAGATTTGTTTACAATAATTTAATATTAAACAAACACAGTGAAATATATTTTTTCCGTTAGGTTCAGAATGATTTTGGCGAAATTATTGCATACACAAATTTTCACTTGTCTTATGGCAAGATGAACGTTGCTATTTAAGCCAAGATCGCAAATTCTGCCTATTCGGCACGACACACACACACACACACACACACACACACACACATATATATATATATATATATATATATATATATATATATATATATATATATATATATATATATATATATATATATATATATATATATATATATACATATATATAAATTTATATATGTATATATATATATATATATATATATATATATATATATATATATATATATATATATATATATATATATATATATATATATATATATATATATATATATATATATATTATCACACTGGCCGATTCCCACCAAGGCAGAGTGGCCCGAAAAAGAAAAACTTTCACCATCATTCACTCCATCACTGTCTTGCCAGAAGGGTGCTTTACACTACAGTTTTTAAAATGCAACATTAACACCCCTCATATATATATATATATATATATATATATATATATATATATATATATATATATATATATATATATATATATATATATATATATATATATGTATATATATATATATATATATATATATATATATATATATATATATATGTATATATATATATATATATATATATATATATATATATATATATATATATATATATATATATATATATATATATATGATTATAATATGAATAATAATATTTCCTTTGCTGTATATAAATTAGATCTATTTATAATTAATAGAATTTGGGAAGAATTTAATAATACATTGGACAAATAATAAATTTTAAAATTCTTAATTCTTGGGTGGAATAGTTTGTTCGAGGGTTGAGTGAAGGACCTGTCTAGTTGAACCAGCGGGCCTGCTGCAGTTTTCCCTTTCTTATGAGTCGCGCGTCAGGTGTTGCTTTGCTGTGGGATGTGATAGTGCGGTGTGGTCTAGACCCTTTATATGACTTCCTCTGATGCATTACTTTTATTGTTCCTTGATAATGTGAGTAGTCATGAAAGCACTTGGAATTTCTCTATTCTTTCACAGTGGTTGTTTTGCATATTCTGAAATCACCTGTGATCTTATTGCATATATATATATATATAAATATATATATATATAAATATATATATATATATAAATATATATATATATATATAAATATATATATATATATAAATATATATATATAAATATATATATATATTTCCAATGCTTCAGGAAAGAACAAAGCTCGTCTCCTGGCAGTGAAGGCACCACACTCAGGAGATTTCCTGTTAGCTGTTCCCAATTCCTCCCTGGGCACCCGTCTCGACCCACAGGCCATTCGGATTGGTGTTGCTCTTCGCCTAGCCGCCCCCATCCTCACCGAACATAGGTGTATTTGCGGCAGGGCGACAGCTGATCAATTCGGACTCCATGGTCTCGTGTGCCACACAGCAGAAGGGAAGTATGCCAGACATGAGGAGATCAATGACATAATAAAGAGAAGCCTCGCCACAGCCCGTTGCCCAGCTCAACGGGAACCCCAAGTACAGAGGTCTGATGGAAGTCAAAAGCGTCCTGATGGAGCCACTATGCTACCCTGGAAGGATGGAAAGCAGATTGCCTGGGACTACACCTGTGCTGCCACATTGGCAGACACCTACTTGCCATACTCTGTAGTGGAAGGGGGTGGAGCTGCCAGCCACAGGGAGACCCAGAAGATCCGAAAATATGAAGACCTTCCCCCTTGCTATAACTTCATTCCAATAGGGTCGGAGACCCTTGGAGCATGGGGCAAGTGTGCTCTAAAGTTCCTCAAAGAGCTGGGTGAAAAGCTCATCATAGAAACCAAGGACCACAGGGCGACCAGCTTCCTCTTTCAGAGACTCAGTGTTGCGATCCAGAGAGGAAATGCCTGCAGCATTCTGGGCACGCGGCCCACCGCAGGGGAGCTGGACGAAGTATTCGAGATGTAGCTCTGAGTTACCTATGTTGTTTTACTTTGTATCATATTTTTGTGAATGTTTTGTCAATGTATTTTGTCTTTAAATAAAATATATATACATAATATAGGGGGTGGTAGGAGAAAATTCTCAAACAGCTTCAGGGAGAATCTTGAGTTTTCCCAGAAGCAAGTTTATTCTTTTCTCTGAGGATGAGGGTCCCCATAACAGTTCTAGAGGTGGTACCTCCCTATATAATATATATATATATATATATATATATATATATATATATATATATATATATATATATATATGTAGTGCAGAATATGTAAAACTGGTCAATTAGCAAGAACTCATTTAAAATTAAGTCCTTTCTAAAATTTTCTCTTATACGTTTAAAGATATATTTTTTCATTAATGTTGATGTAAAAAATTATAATTTTGCACCAAAAGGAACTTAGAAAACTTACCTAACCTTATTTATTATAAAAAGAACAATTTATTTTAGCCTAACCCAACTAAATATATTTTAGATTTCTTTACAATAATTTAATACTAAACAAACACAGTGAAATATATTTTTTTCGTTAGGTTCAGAATGATTTTGGCGAAATTATTGCATACACAAATTTTCTCTTGTCCTATACGGCAAGATGAGCGTTGCTATTTAAGCCAAGATCGCAAGTTCTGCCTATTCGGCACGACATATATATATATATATATATAGTGTGTGTGTGTGTGTGTGTGTCAGGAATAGTAACATAAAGCTTAATGTCGCTATCTTTTTCCAGATGTTTCAGAAAATTCAGTGTCAAATTATCACTGCTTTAAAACAATAATTGTTATGTGGTCTTAGAAGTTATGCAAATTAAAATTAAAGTCAGAAAATTAGGTTCTGATTTATAATGATAAACATTGTTAATATAATATAAAAATAATTATTCTTCTTAAATTAAAAATGATTTATAATACACAGCTACTTCAAGTATATACTTTATTAATAAAATAATAGAAAACACGACAAAGAACGCTGAACAGAGAACCGGCACTCAGTGGACTGAAACCGTCGACAAAGTTTCGCTCTGACTTTTACCATTAAATCCAACGGATGCGGGTTATTTGTATTTTGTCCAAGCTTAGTGATCGTCACTTTATATTCTTCATAATAACGAAATATATCTCAGAATATACACTAGAGCCTAATTGTTATAACTATTAGACTGTATGTGCTGGTGCATTGCTGCAGTTGAATTGTTCAGCTGTGATCTCATCGTCTATATGCACAGGGATTTCCAGACAAAAAGGTCAAGTCTACAATGGGGCAAAGGTCAGTAATCTGAAGTGTGTGAGAGTAAATGTTTGGTACTGAAAGGATGATAGTCAGTACGAATGAACATTAAAATGGTATAAAAAACAATATATATTGTTTCAGACAACGGAACAATGCTCTTCTCCAGACTGAGGGACTGACCACCTCAAAACTTTAAGGGTGATGGATTAATTACATCGTCTTCAAGTATCTTCTGCTTCTATCAACTTTTCTGTACTCGACTGAAGAAGCCTACTGTGTAGGTGAAACGTTTCGAAATAAAGATACCTAACTGTTGCATATGTGTCTTACCTAACATAGTCAGTACGACATGACTTACATAGAATCTCAATGATTCTATGTGTAAGTCAGTGTTTCTGATGCGTGTTTGTGAATGCTAGCGCATAGTGCTGCCCATATACTGAGCATTGCAGCTGGAAAAGATAAAAAAAAAAAAACACAGGATCAGAGAGCAAGAACCAAAACTTTAGAGTTGAATGATATCGAAGTTAAATTATTTTTAAAGACTTTAATTTTATTTAAGGCGTCATATCTTGATGTTACAACTGTCCTATGGTTAGCTACAAAGTTCTCGTCCATCTAACTTCCTAAAAGGCTTCTACTTATTACTTCAGAACGTCTTGTCCTATCGGCTTCAAATTTTCAACTCTGGTCAGCTTATAAGAGAAACTTTAGAGGTAACAAACAAATTAAATGGATGTATTTAAGGTTCCTTTGTACGACAAGAACTCCTTGCTGAGAATGTCTTGCAGTCTTCAGTAGTATCTAAACTTTGGATAGTAATGTTTATGAAATAATCACATAAGTACTATATTTCGAGGTCAAACTGTTTGAAACTAAAGCAAATGTAACAAGTACGATTAAACAGAATTTTAAAAACAGTATGTGTATCTTTTCGATATACTGTCGTGGCAACTTTGATGCCTCCAGTGAATACCCACGGAAGGCTCGATGGAGTTATATATGTATATGTTGTGCCGAATAGGTAAAACTTAGGATTTTGGCTTTAATAGCAACGCTGTTCTTGCCGAATAATACAAACGAAAATTTAGGATGCAATAATTTCGCAAAAATCATTCTGAATCTAATGAAAAAATATATTTCATTGTGTTTGTTTACAATTAAATTATTGTAAGCATATCTAAAATATATTTAGTTGCATTAGGCTCAATTAAATTGTGCTTGTTATAATAAGGTTAGGTTAGTTTTCTAAGGTTCTTTTTGTACAAAATTATAAATTTTTACATTAACATCAATGAAAATAATATATCTTTAAACGTATAACAAACAGTGAGTTCTTGCTAATTGACCAGTTTTACCTATTCGGCACGGCACACACACACACACACACACACACACACACACACACACACACACATATATATATATATATATATATATATATATATATATATATATATATATATATATATATATATATGCAAAACAACCACTCTGAAAGAATAGAGAAATTCCAAGCGCTTTCGTGACTTCCTTGATAATGTGAGTAGTCACGAAAGCGCTTGGAATTTCTCTATTCTTTCAGAGTTGTTGTTTTGCATATTTTGAAATCACCTGTTTACTGTAATCTTATTGCATATATATATATATATATATATATATATATATATATATATATATATATATATATATATATATATATATATATATATATATATATATATATATATATATATATATATATATATATATATATATATATATATATATATATATATATATATATATATATATATATATATATATATATATAAATATATATATATGCCCCTACACACTGCTCCATCCATTCCTTATACGTCTAAGTTGAAGTTTTGAACCTTTGGTATACAGCGGTATATATTTTTCATATAATTTTTATAAAATTAGACACCTGGGTATCTTTATTTTGAAGATTATGTAATTAGTTCCTCTGTCTTGAAGATGTTTAGCGCCTTAGTCTTCATGAATCTTATATATCAAGACTATGGTGCTGAATGTTTTATCAAGGCTGTGGGACTGATTACCTCATCTTCAATTGTTTATAATTCTTCAAGGTTGAGGGACCGATACGTCTTTAAAATAAAGATAATCAGGTGTTGTCCATGTGCCCACTTGATCAGCTTATCAGTACAGTAGATATTTTTTTTTTTTTACATATTTTTGTGGAAAGGCATTCTTTAGTAAGTTAAAACGTCTGTAGCTTGTTTCCGATAGCCGAGTCTTCTTATGTGTGCAGTGGTGGAGCAGTTTTCTGTCCCTAGTGTTGTGCTGTACACATTCAGGGCTCACGAAGAAACAATCTTCAAAATACTCTTCTCTGAATCTTCTCTTAATCTGCCCAGAATAGAGACTAAAAATCTGTGTGAAGAACTGAACATAACAGTGAATTCCATTGATGAAATAGAATTGTGAAAAGAGTCATAAATATAAGGAGGATGCATGCAGTCAAGGATTTTATTGATAAAGCTGGTCGAGTATTATCCCTAAAAATGTTGTGATCTCCAGCTTGGAGATATTTTCCCGTACAAGGGTGCTTCTAAGGGACAAGGGAGGGTGTCCCTTTACAAAAAGGGAGATTCATAAAGGAGAGAGAAGGATCATAAATAGGGAGGGTTTCCCAGACTCTGAAAATATCTCTTTCTGTATACATGACATCATGTTAAACACGTGTCTGGTTAGATATTTGCTGTTAATACGATTAGCGTCTTTCCAACAGTAAATATTTTTTTTATTTCACTGCCTCTAAATTAGAAATTATCATCTGCTAAAGAAAAGCACAAATTTATTAAATATTTAAAGAGAAGGAATTCATTTTAAAGCGACAAGGATATCAATGATAGTAGTTTTTATATACATTTCGATTGAAAATAATATATTTTTTCATGAGGGAGTATTTTTCTCGGTGATGTATTGCCTAGAATATGCGTAGGTGAATAATCTGCATGAATTGTTTGATTGAACAATATTGCTGAACAATGAACTTGAGCATTGTGCATAACAATGTGCAAAACTCTTTGGAACAGTGCTCCAAAGAGTTTTGCTGGAATAATGTTCAATATCACTGTTCACGTACAGGGTAAAGAGCTTGAACACTATTTCTGAACAATTGGTCTTGAACACTGTACATTAATAGCTCTTTACCCTGTACGTGAACAATGTGTTTGAACATTATTCCAGGAAAACTCTTTGGAACACTGTTCCAAAATGTGTGCTTAAAAATGCTCCATGAACAACTTTTAACCTACCTTGACTAGATGCTGGTCATAATCGCTACCACCACAGAAGGGCGACTCGTTCTAACAACTATGTTTCTCTCAAACTCTGTAATCCTAAAATCTGTTCCTTGTGTTTCTGAAGTATTTAAAAAGTTCATTAAGTTCTGCGATGCAAAATATTACTCTTATTTCAAATACAACTTATCTTGCTCAAACGTGAATTCATTTCCTTTAGAGTAAGTTTTGCGGAGTAAATGTTTCTTCTCTGGTCAAAAAATCTACTGGGTACTAATATTATGTTAATTAACACTATAGTTCCTTGTAAAAAAAGATGACCGAATATTTTTCTTTAGCTTGGGAAATTCACTGCAGTTAAGCACACCTTTCTTGTGGATTATTATGATCCCTTTAGAAGAATATATGAGAGATTCCAAAAAGGTTGATCACCCCTCCACATCACATATTGGTAGATACGACTTCAGTGAGCGTCATACGTCACTTACTCTACTGCGAAAGAATTTACAACGCACCCAGGCGGTTCTGAAAGGATACACAGGCAGTAGGTAGCGATAGTGGCACTGTCGGAGCAGCCGAGGGAAGAGGACGTAAACAACGCCGAAGGAGGGGGCAGCAGAAGGAACGACTTTGAATGCGTGTAACCCCCCCAGGAGCTCGGACGAGACTGCCGGATGCTGCCAGCTGGGAGGGCCAGCCTGGGAACACACACTGGGGGTGGCACTACGCGGCAGCCAGGGAAAACACACACACACACACACACACACATACATACACAAGGCTCTTGTATCCGAGAGAGTGGACCTACTAGCCACCAGCGAAGAGGTGAGAGCCAGGAGATAAGATAAGATAAGATTTCGTTCGGATTTTTAACCCCGGAGGGTTAGCCACCCAGGATAACCCAAGAAAGTCAGTGCGTCATCGAGGACTGTCTAACTTATTTCCATTGGGGTCCTTAATCTTGTCCCCCAGGATGCGACCCACACCAGTCGACTAACACCCAGGTACCTATTTGCTGCTGGGTGAACAGGACAACAGGTGTAAGGAAATGTGTCGAATGTTTCCACCCGATGGGAATCGAACCCGGGCCCTCCGTGTGTGAAGCGGGAGCTTCAGCCACCAGGCCACCGGGCCACGACTAGACTCCTGCAACCCCTTATAGGAGAGTACATATAAGTGAGTACACCCATATGTTCCTTCTCTGTTTTAGTATCAGTTAAATTATATATATATATATATATATATATATATATATATATATATATATATATATATATATATATATATATGCAAGGAATTCGCTAGAGCAGGCGAAATATACACAAACACTGATCTCTGGGTGAAGGAGACTCGAACCTACGAACCTTAGGACAAGGTACGCAGTGCTTTACCAATCTACCCACACTGGACAATACCTTGGCGTGTAGCATGCGCTACACCTTTGATCCAAGGCAGCCAGCTTTCAGGGAGAAGGCTTACAGCTTTTCATCTCATCACCTGCATGCATCAGCCTTACTAGAGATTTGAACAATGCAAGGAATTCGCGAGAGCAATTCAAATCTCCAGTAAGGCTGATGCATGCAGGGGATGAGATGAAAAACTATAAGCCTTCTTCCTGAAAGCTGGCTGCCTTAGATCAAACGTGTAGCGCAAGCTACACGCCAAGGTATTGTCCAGTGTGGGTAGATTGGTAAAGCACTACGTACCTTGTCCTAAGGTTCGTTGGTTCGAGTCTCCTTCACCCAGAGATCAGTGTTTGTACATATATATATATATATATATATATATATATATATATATATATATATATATATATATATATATATATATGCATGCAATATTCGCAATATTTTGAATTATCTTTTAAAAATCTAAACACTTGGCATTAATTAAACTTCACAGGTAACAGATATGAAAATAAATAATGTGTTTCGTAATACTTCGAATAAAAATATAAATAAATGCTTGAAGAATTATTATATATGAGAACTCTTCATTCCAATTGGTTGTCCCTAATACCTCTCCAGTCACACGCCTGTTAGTGGTGCTGTTCACACTGCCGTTCCTGTCCTCAGTAGTCCTTACATCAGCAGACAAATTTGGGAATATGGTCTTGTTTGACGTAAACTGGAGGGAAATATTGCAAGGTATTCTCTGGTGAATAACATCATCAGAGGCCTCACAATAACCAAATACCCAGCATCTAAAAACCCTACATGAGTGGGTGTGTGTAGGTATGAGTTGGACCTGACTAGCTTGTGCTACTAGGTCGGATGCTCTGCTCATCCCTTAAGTGACGTGGCTGACCCCACTAGGTTAAGGCATTGGCTTAAGCTGGTGGGAGAATTTGAGCTGCCTCGCATAGGCCAGTAGGCCTGTTGCAGTGTTCCTTCTTTCTTACGTTCTTATGTTATTCAGTGCAAAAAGTGGTGTAATTAAATACGAAAAGTTATTCAGAATTAATAATAATAATAATAATAATAATAATAATAATAATAATAATAATAATAATAATAATAATAATAATAATAATAATAATAATAGTAATAATAATAACAATAATAATAATAATAATAATAATGATAATAATAATAATAATAATAATAATAATAATAATAATAATAATAATAGTAATAATAATAATAATAATAATAATAACAATAATAATAATAATAATAATAATAATAATAATAATAATAATAATAATAATATTAGTAGCAGTAATAATAATAATAATAATAATAATAATAATAATAATAATAATAATAATAATAATAATAATAATAATAATAATAATAATAATAATAGTAATAATAATAATAATATTAGTAGCAATAATAAAAATATAATAATATTATTATTATTATTAGTAGTAGTAGTAGTAATAATAATAATAAAAATAATAATAATAATAATAATAATAATAATAATAATGATAATAATAATAATAATAATAATAATAATAATAATAATAATAATAATAATAATAATAAAAATAATAATAATAGTAATAATAATAATAATAATACTAATAATAATAATAATAGTAATAATAATAATAAAAATAATCATAATAATAATAATAGTAATAATAATAATAATAAAGTTTTTCTTTTTTCTCTTTTTTAGTAAATGTCTACAGGAGAAGGGGTTACTAGCCCATTGCTCCCGGTATTTTAGTCGCCTCATACGACACGCATGGCTTACGGAGGAAAGATTCTTTTCCACTTCCCCATGGACAATAGAAGAAATAAAGAAGAACAAGAGCTATGTAGAAAAAGGAGAAAAACCTAGATGTATGTATATATATATGCATGTGCATGTCTGTGAAGTGTGACTAAAGTGTAAGTAGGAGTAGCAAGATATCCCTGTTATCTAGCGTGTTTATGAGACAGAAAAAGACACCAGCAATCCTACCATCATGCAAAACAGTTACAGGTTTCTGTTCCACAGTCATCTGGCAGGACGGTAGTACTTCCCTGGGTGGTTGCTGTCTACCAACCTACTACCTACAGGAGGGGTGTTAATGTTGCAGTTTAAAAACTGTAGTGTAAAGCACCCTTCTGGCAAGACAGTGATGGAGTGAATGATGGTGAAAGCTTTTCTTTTTCGGGCCACCCTGCCTTGGTGGGAATCGGCCAGTGTGGTAATAAAAAAAAATAAAAAAAAAAAAATAATAATAATAATAATAATAATAATAATAATAATGATAATAATAATAATAATAATAATAATAATAATAGTAATAACAATAAAAAAATAATAATAATAATAATAATAATAATAATAATAATAACAATAATAATAATAATAATAATAATAATAAAAATAATAATAGTAATAATAATAATAATAATAAGAAGAGTAATAATAATAATAATAATAATAATAATAATAATAATAATAATAATAATAATAATAATAATAGTAATAATAATAATAATAATAATAATAATAGTAATAATAATCATAATAATAATAATAATAATAATAATAATAAGAAGAAGAAGAAGAAGAAGAAGAAGAGTAACAATAATAAAAATAATAATAATAATAATAATAATAATAATAATAATAATAATAATAATAATAATAATAATAATAATAATAATAATAGAAAAAATAATAATAATAATAATAATATTAATAATATTAATAATAATAATAATAATAATAATAATAATAATAATAATAATAATAATAGTAATAATAACAATAATAATAATGATAATAATAATAATAATAATAATAATAATAGTAATAATAATAATAATAATAATAATAATAATAATAAAAATAGTAATAACAACAATAATAATAATAATAATAATAATAATAATAATAATAATAATAATAATAATAATAATAATAATAGTAATAATAATAATAATAATAATAATAATAATAATAATAATAATAATAATAATAATAATAATTTAAAAATAATAATAACAATAATAATAATAATTTTAATAATAATAATAATAGTAATAATAAAATTATCATAATAATAATAATATTTAAAAATAATTTAAAAAATTTAAAAATAATAAAAAATAATAAAAATTTAAAAATAAATTAAAATAAAAATAATAATAAAAATTAATAATAAAATAATAATAATAATAATTTAAAAATAATAATAATAATAATAATAAATAATAATAATAATAATTTTTGGGATTTTTAATAAATAATAATATTAATAATAATGATAAAAAATAATAATAATGTTAATAAAAAATAAAATAAAAAAATAATAAAAATAATAATAATTTAAAAAATAATAATATTTAAAAATAATAATAATAATAATAATAAAATAATAATAATAATAATAATAATAAAAATAATAATAATTTAAATAATAATAATTTTAATAATAATAAAAAATTTTATTATAATAATAATAATAATAAATAATAATAATAATAAAAAATAATAATAAAAAAAAAATGATAATAATAATAATAAAAATAATAAAATAATAATTTAAAAATAATAATAATAAAAATAAAATAAACAATAATAATAATAATAAAAAATAATGTTAATAATTTTAAAAATTTAAAAATTTAAAAATAATAATAATAAAATAATTAATAAAATAATTAAAAAATAATAATAAAAAATAGTGGGAATAATAATTTAAAAATAATAATAAAAATAATAAATTTTAATAATAATAATTAATAATAATAATAATAATAATAATAATAATAATAATTTAAAAATAATAATAATAATAATAATAATAATTTTAATTTTAATTTAAAAATAAGGGATTAAGTAATAATAATAAAAAATAATAGTATTAATAAATTTAAAAATTAAAAATTTAAAAATAATAATAATAATAATAATAATAATAATAATAATAATAATGGAACATTCGTAGAGGGTGTCTAGTATAACACAAACATTAAGTGAAACTCTCCTTCAGTAAAGTAAGATTCCATCGGGTAAGTTATATGATGCTCTTCGTCTTCTATTTTCTTGATCGTCTTTTTCTTGTTCAAATTTTTCTTCTTCTTTTAATTTCTTCTTCTTCTTCTTCTCCTTCTTCATCTTCTTTTTTTTTTCTTTTCTTCTTTTTATTTTCTTTTTTCTTCTTTTTTCCCTTTTTCTTCCCTTTTTCTTTTTAGCTTCTTCCTTCTTCTTCTTCTTCTTCTTCTTCCTCTTCTTTCTTCTTCTTCTTCTTCTTCTTCTTCTTCTTCTCCTTCTTTTTTTTTCTTTTTTCTTTTTTTTTTTTCTTCTTCTTTACTTCTATTCTTTCTTCTTTTCCCTTTTTCTTTTCTTTTTTTCTTCTCCTTTTCTTCTTCTCCTTTTTTTTTTCTTCTTTTTTTAACTAGCTTCTTCTTTTTTTTTTTTTGCCTTTTAACCCCATTCTTTTGTATTTTTTTATTCCCCCTTTTTTTTTTTTCTTCTTTTTCTTCTTCTTTTCTTCTTTTTTTTTTCTTTTTCTTTTTTCTTGGTTTTTCTTCTTCTTCTTCTTCTTTTCTTTTTTCTTTTTTCTTCCCTTTTTCTTCTTCCCTTCTTCTTCTTTTTCCTTTTTTCTTCCCTTTTTCTTTAACTTCTTCCCTTTTTTCTTCTTTCTTTTTATTTTTTTAACTTCTTTTCTTCTTCTTCTTCTTTATTTCTTTATTCTTTTTTTTCTTCTTCTTTTTATTCTTCTTTCTTTTTCCCTTTTCTTCTTTTCCTCCTTAATTTTTTTTTTTTTCTTCTTTTTCTTCTTTTTTATTCTTCTTCTTCTTCTTCTTCTTCTTCCTTTTTCCTCCTTTCTTTTTTTTCTTTTTTCTTCTTTCTTTTCTTTTTTTTTTCTTCCCTTTTTCTTCTTTTTTTTTCTTTTTTTCTTTTTTTTTCTTCCCTTTTTTTTCTTTTTTTTTTTTTCTTCTTTCTTTTTCATTCTTCTTTTTTTTTTCCTTTCTCATATTTTTTTATTTTTTCTTTCCCTTTTCTTCTTCTTTTTTTTTTTTTTTATTTTTTTTGCCCTTCTTTTCTTTTTTCTTTTTTTTTTTTCTTTTTCTTTTTTTTTTTTTTTCCCGCCTTTTTCTTTTTTTCTCCTTTTTTTTTTTTCTTTTCCTTTTTTTCCCCTTTTTTTTTTTTTTTTTTCTTTTTTTTTCCTTTTTTTTTCTTTTTCTTTATTTCTTTTCTTCTTTTTTAATTATTTTTTTCTTCTTTTTCCTTCTTTTCCCTTTTTTCTTCCTTTTTCTTCTTTTTTTTTTTTTTTTTTTTTCTTTTTTTGTTTCCCTTTTTCTTCCTCCCTTTTTTTCTTCTTCCCTTATTTTTTTTTTTCCTTTTTCCTCTTCTTCCTTTCTTCCCCCTTTTTCCCATTTTTTCTTTATTTATTTTTCTTCTTTTCTTCTTTTTCTTCTTCTTCTTTTTTTTTTCTTCTTTTTCTCCCTTTTTCTTTTTCTTTTTTTTTTTATTCTTCTTTTTTTTTCTTCTCATGGTTTTATTTTTTTTTTTTTTTTTCTTCCTTTTTTTTTTATTCCCTTTTTCTTTTTTTTCTTCTTCTTCTTCCTTTTTTCTTCTTCTTCCCTTTTTCTTCTTCTTCCCTTTTTTTTTATTTTCTTTTAAAACCAATTATTCTTCTTTCTTTTTTCCTTTTTAACTAATTTTTCTTTCTTTCTTTCCCCCCCTTTCTTCTTCTTCTTCTTTTCTTCTTCTTTTTTTAACTATTCTTTTTTCTTTTTCTTCTTCTTTTTTCCCAATTCTTCTTCTTCTTTTTTTTCCCTTTTTCTTTTTTTTCTTTATTCCTCCTCCCCCCCTTTTCTTCATTCTTCTTTTTTTTCTTCTTCTTTTTACCTTTTTTTCCCCCATAACTTTTTTCTTCTTCTTTTTTTTTTCCTTTTTTTTTTTTTCTTTTCTTCTTCTTTAATATCATTTCCCCATTCCCTTTTCTTTTTTTTATTCTTTTTTTTTCCTTTTTTTCCATTTTATTCCTTCTTCTTTCTTTTCCTTAAACCCCCTTTTTTTTTCCTTTCCTTTTCTTCCCTTTTTCTTTTCCTTTTCTTCTTTTTTTTTTTTCTTCTTCTTTTTTCTTTTTTCGGCCCTTTTTGGCACTTTCTTTAACCTTTCTTTTTCTTCCCCTTTTTTCTTCTTCCTTTTTTCCCTTCCTTTTTATTCTTTTTTCCTTTCTTTTTCTTCTTCTTTATTCTTCTTCTTCTTCTTTTAATTTTTCTTTTTTTCTTCTTCTTCTTTTCCTTTTTTATTTTTCTTTTTTTATTCCTCCTTCTTTCTCCTTTTTTTACCTTCATTTCTTTTTTCACCCCTTTTCTTCCTTTTTCCTTTTTCTTCTTTTATTTTTTCTTCTTCTTTTTTTTTCTTCTTATTCTTCTTCTTTTCCTTTTCTTTTTTCTCCTTTTCTTTTTTTTTTCTTTTTTGTTCTTTTTTTTCTTTCCTTTTTCCTTTTTATTCTTTTTTTTTTTCCTTTTTCCCTTTTTTATTCTTCTTTTTTTCTTCTTCTTCTTCTTTTCTTCTTCTTCTTCACTTCTTTATTTTTTCTTCTTCTTCTTTTTTCTTCTTCTTCTTCTTTTCTTCTTCTTCTTTCTTTTCTTCTTCTTTTTTTTTTATTTTTCTTTTTTTCTTTTCTTCTTTTTTCTTTTTCTTCTTTTTTTCCTTTTCTTTTTCCTTTTCTTCTTCTTCTTTTTTTTTTTTTTTTTTTTCCCTTCCTTCTTCTTCTTCTTTTTTTTTCTTCTTCTTTTTACTTCTTCTTCTTCTTCTTCTTTTTTTTCTTCTTTTTTCTTCTTTTTTTCTTTCTTCCTTCCTCTTCTTTTTTCTTCTTTTTTTCCTTCTTTTTTCTTTTTCCCCCATTATTTTTTTTTTTTTTTCTTCTTTTTCTTCTTTTTTTCTTTTCCCCTTTTTTTTTCTTTTTTCTTTATTTTTTTTTTTTTTCTTTTCTTTCTTCTTTTTTTTTTTTTTCTTTTTTGTTCTTCTTCTTCTTCTTTTTTTTTCTTCTTTCTTTTTTTTTTCTTTTTTCTTTTCTTCTTCTTCTTTTTTCTTTTCTTTCTTCTTCTCTTTTCTTCTTCTTTTTTTTTTTAAAATTTTCCCCTTTTTTTTTTTTTCTTCTTTTTCTTCTTTTTTCTTCTTCTTCTTTTTTAGAATTTTTTTTTTTTCTTTTTTCCCTTTTCTCTCTACAAATACAGTTGCTTTCCCTTAACGTCTTTCAAATATTTTTTTTTTTGTTTTATTTTTGTTCCCAGTTTTTGTTTTGGTTTTTTGTCTTGTTGATGTTGTTACTACCGTCGTATCTGCTGCAGCTATGGATGGTACTGCAGTACTTTATTACGTTGTCCCTAGGTACATCCATTGAAGCTTTTGATGTTATCAATGCAGATGCTGCCGTCAGAGGCCAGTTGCTACGTTACTGTATCCGTCATCTTACGGTTGCTACGTTACTGCATCCGTTAGAGGCCGGTTGCTACTTTGCTGTATCCGTTAGAGGCCGGTTGCTACGTTGCTGTATCCGTCATCTTACGGTTGCTACGTTACTGTATCCGTTAGAGGCCGGTTGCTACGTTGCTGTATCCGTTAGAGGCCGGTTGCTACGTTGCTGTATCCGTCATCTTACGGTTGCTACGTTACTGTATCTGTTAGAGACCGGTTGCTACGTTACTGTATCCGTTAGAGGCCGGTTGCTACGTTGCTGTATCCGTCATCTTACGGTTGCTACGTTACTGTATCCGTTAGAGGCCGGTTGCTACGTTACTGTATCCGTTAGAGGCCAGTTGCTACGTTACCGTATCCGTTAGAGGCCGGTTGCTACGTTGCTGTATCCGTCCTCTTACGGTTGCTACGTTACTGTATCCGTTAGAGGCCAGTTGCTATGTTGCTGTATCCGTCCTCTTACGGTTGCTACGTTACTGTATCCGTTAGAGGCCGGTTGCTACGTTGCTGTATCCGTCATCTTACGGTTGCTACCTTACTGTATCCGTTAGAGGCCGGTTGCTACGTTGCTGTATCCGTCATCTTACGGTTGCTACCTTACTGTATCCGTTAGAGGCCGGTTGCTACGTTACTGTATCCGTCATCTTACGGTTGCTACGTTATTGTATCCGTCATCTTACGGTTGCTACGTTACTGTATCCGTTAGAGGCCGGTTGCTACGTTACTGAATCCGTCATCTTACGGTTGCTACGTTACTGTATCAATAAGAGGCCGGTCGCTACGTTACTGTATCCGTCATCTTACGGTTGCTACGTTACTGTATCCGTTAGAGGCCGGTTGCTACGTTACTGAATCCGTCATCTTACGGTTGCTACGTTACTGTATCAATAAGAGGCCGGTTGCTACTTTACTGTATCCGTCAACTTACGGTTGCTACGTTACTGTATCCGTCATCTTACGGTTGCTGTATACTAAATGGTTGCAACTATGACCATAATTTTTAAAGAGGCGGACCGGTAAGCCAGCGGAAGGCCTCGGTCAGATGACCAAAAGCTCCAATGGGGGGTCATCAGCTGACTAAGCTTAACATTCCTCACGAAACATTTGTCCTGTTTCCTGACCAACCTCACCTATGGTCCCAAATCTGCACACAGAAATCACTCCCTACGAAAGTAAAAGACTGGGCAGGCGATGCAAAATGCCGCCAATAAGAAGTAGGGGCGCCATTGGTACACTAAGAGAAAACACCATAAGTGTCCGGGGCCCAAAACTGTTCAACAGCCTCCCATCAAGCATTAGGGGAATTGCCAATAAACCCCTGGCTGCCTTCAAGAGAGAGCTGGACAGATACCTAAAGTCGGTGCCGGATCAGCCGGGCTGTGGCTCGTACGTCGGACTGCGTGCGGCCAGCAGTAACAGCCTAGTTGATCAGGCCCTGATCCATCGGGAGGCCTGGTCGTGGACCGGGCCGCGGGGGCGTTGATCCCCGGAATAACCTCCAGGTAACCTCCAGGTAACCTAACCTACTGACGTTGTTGATGGTAACACTGTACAACTCTTACTCTACCGTCAGATTCAACCAATCTTGAAGACGAGGGTATCATTCTAATGATGATACTTATTATTCTGAACATCTTCAAGATAAGGGTATCATTTTTAATGATGTGAGTATTCAATTTGCTTTAGGAACTTCACAATGTGTCATTCGTAACTGTAATGGACACAACCAAAAAACAATATCATTTGGCAGGCAATTAACGACCAATTGTCTCCTAATTATGTACCCATATTCTCGCACGAAAAAGAGTCAAGAGAAAATAAAATTAATTCACGTATGGGTGTGAGTGAAATGGCAATAAATCACACTCCCCTAACAACAGAAAAAAAAAATTAAAAACAAATTCACTGCGTTGACTACACCGTGTGGATCAATTTATCAAAGATTTTTAGGCAGTTTTATATGACATTGTCGCTTTTTTAATGTTTGTACAGGCTTTCAAGAGTAAAATGGACGAGTGCCTGCTTGAACAACCAGGTTACACTAGGCACGAAAAAAGAGAGGCAAACCCAGTATAGTGCGATCTTTTCTAGACGACGTTTCGACCTTACAGTGGGCTTTATCAAGTCACAAGGGGATAAACGTGGAGAGGGTGAGGGTATGAGCATGTTTATAGGAAGAGTAGTGAGGTGAAGAGTCAGGTTAAGCGTGCTGAAACTAAATGTTTGTATGGACCTTCAAGACGCTGACGGCAACATGTCATAAAGACAGACAGAAGTTACCGAACAAACTTATATTAGGACAACGTTTCGCTAAGTGTAAATTTTAATCAAGTCATCAAGAGTGAAACGTTGTCCCAAAGAAAGTTTATTCTGCAACGAATTTTTTCTTTTGTATTGTCGGTAAGGTAAGGTCAGGTTTGTCAGGAAACAGGACAAGTGCTTCCTGACGCATCGGGTCTTAGTTATATTATGAACGGCAGATGGAGCTTTTGGTCATCTGACCGAGGCCTTCAACTGGCTTACCGATCCGTCCTTTTAAAAATTATGGTTATGATTTTTAACCATTGGTACACATTTATTCAGTACTGTCGGCAGTACATTAATGGTATATTCAGACTAAAGAATACATTTTCATTTACATTTTATTTCAAGATAAACTTTCTAAACATTTTGAAATTATTATATTTCATAGATTTTAATTAGTGTCAACTAAATTTCGGCCGATAATTGAAAAGCTAAATAGAAAAAATTACATTATAGAACCTGAATTTTAATAAGGATGGGTTAGGTAATCAAGTAAAATAATTCTTAGAAAAACATGAAAAAAATGTATTCTCACTCTGTATATTAATGCAAATACATCTATGAGTCCATAAAAAAAATTATTTTTTTTTTACAGAAAACTACCCTTTTTTTTGGAATGCTCTCCCTAAAACCCAGGATTTGTGGGAAGTAAAGACGACACTGTATTTCAGTCTTCATTGACAGATCATTAAGCTCATGTTCCGAGTAAGTTCCTAACACTGTGTGCAAATCGTTAATTCTTCTTGTTCTAGAATAATGGGTGTAGTTAGAACGTGCACACACACACACACACACACACACACACACACACACACACACACACACATACACACACGTTATTCCAGAGATAGGACACAGAAACAAGGGGTCACAATTGGAAGCTGAAGACTCAGACGAGTCATAGGGATGTTAGGAAATATTTCTTCAGTCATAGAGTCGTCAGGAAGTGGAATAGCCTAACAAGTGATGTAGTGGAGGCAGGAACCATACATAGCTTTAAGACGAGGTATGACAAAGCTCTGGAAGTAGAGAGAGGACCTAGTAGCGATCAGTGAATAGACGGGGCCAGGAGCTGTGTCTCGACCCCTGCAACCACAATTAGGTGATTACGGATGAACTGAAAATTCTGAAGCAAGATATAGAGCCAAAGAACAAAAGAGGCATAGCATCAGGAACAGGTACACTAACATCCAGTGAGGAGACCTAAGTAAGAAAAGAAGACAAGTCCTAAGTAGAGGTCAGGCCACCAAGAGTTCTAGGAAATGTCGAAGAGTGAAAGTGGCGTATCGTTGGGTAGAGGTACATTGGTAAAAGAAAGGATTGTAAGTAGGGAAGGTGATAAATCTCCTACAGAGGGGCTATCAGGCCTCCGAGAGATCCAGGAAATGATGAAGCAACTAGCAATGATGGTGCTTAAATTGAACCCAGAGGTGCGGAAGGAAAAGAAATGTGAAGAGGGAGAGGGGGAAGTCAATTTTTATCCATGGGTTTCAGGAGGCCGCAGGGTCCTAGGACACCTGAAGAAAGACGACAGGTAAAGAAACGGGAATGTTAGGGTACACCAACAAGTGCTGGACACACTGCACACAACTGAGGAGATGAAGAGGCTACTAAGGGACGGACACTTCCAGGAGTTATGAACTAGGGTGGAGAGGGAAGACTTGTAGCACGTCCCTCATCTGATGACAGAATATAAGGGCCAGTCTTCATGCCTATGCTTCAGATTCTTTAAGACTACAGTGCTCATCACCAACTCCAAGGCTGAGGGACTGATTACCTCGTCTTTTGTATATAGTTCTACAGATGTCCCATTTAGTCCATGAATTTGTATTGATAAAGCCACTGGATGGCGAAACATCTACAAAGAAAGATACCCAGATGTTGCACGTGTCTAATTCTTTGTCTTGTCGGTAATGTATACCGTTCATGTCTAACATTTACCCATCAAATTCACTGTTGAGAGTATAACTGTTGCAAGAGTCTCTTCCTCTTAGCCACACGAAACACTTGAGACCAGGGCATCGATAATTCATTGTTCTCGGTTCTTTGTTTTCTGCCAAGAAAAAAAAAAGCCTGTGAAGTTTTTCAATTACCGAAACTTTTAAAGAATTCGAAAGTAGCTTAGAAATGATGGTCACCAGGGAATGTGGAGGGAAGGTGATGGAATGACAAGTGAAAGAATGATTGTAAAACCTGGAACACAGGAAACTGATTCCCAGAAGACAGAAAGCCTTCACTGATAATGTAGGAGCCATCCTAGACTGTCAGGTGTTAGCCTTTGTCCTGTTCTTCATGGTGGAGTGTTTAGGAAAAAATTGTATCTGTTCTACACTGGGCAACATTTTCCCTTTCTATAATATTCCATTTATAAAGCCTTGTTGATAAATTAGACACATGTGCAGAACTTGGGTATCTTTATTGTGGAAACGTTTCGCCACACAGTGGCTTCATCAGTCCAATACAAAATAGAATGGTTAAGATCGGAAGGAGTTTGAGATAATCAGTCCCTCAGCCTGGAGCAGATGTAATCACTCCATCAGTCTTCATGGATTACCTCAAACTCCTTCTGATCTTCACCATTCTACTTTGTATTGGACCGATGAAGCTACAGTATGGCGAAACATTTCCACAATAAAGATACCCAAATGTTGCACATGTGTCTAATATATTTACTTGTCGGTTCTCTGAACCATTTAGCTACAGAGTCGTACGAAATAACACAATTATACTTTTGGTCCTTGTTGCTAGTTGTTTTTCCTTTAGTATCCCTTTAAATTCAAAGCAGGATTTTATTTTCAAAATCTTTTGCTTTAAAGATTTGATAAGTGTTCAGCTTTTTGTATTTATAAAGCATTACATTTGTGACCAGGTGTGGACGTATCAGTGGCTCATTACTTTGGAATTTGTTCATGACTGTAACCATGTATAGGAGTGAGGCTGATTCATTACCTTTGTAACTTGCCATGATTGTGACCAGATCTACCTGGAGTTTATTGCCTTTGTAACTAGTTCAGCTATCATAACTTTGGGGTCCAGTCCCTGGACCCATTATGTACCTTTGTAATTTTTTGACTACCGCCCACAGGATGGGTATGGGGTGCATAATGAAGATATTAAACTAAAACAACTTATAGTACTCTGAGTAGGAATCTATTTTCACAGATGTACTAATTTTAAATCCTCGTAACTCTCAATTCTTCAACTCCTGATAGTATTATTTTTGTTTTTAAATCCAGTGCTGGATTAATATTTTGCATTGAGGTGTGTTTGATTATTATTGGTTTTGATTTTATTATTCCTTCCAAATCAGGAAGGTTCTAAATCCTTATAAGTACTTAATTAACCCGCACATAGATAATGAAACTTTTGACCACGTTTCGCTCCGACTTGGACCATTGGCTGGTTAATGGTCCAAGAGGCACCGAAACGTCGTCAAAAGTTTCGTTATCCTATGTGTGGGTTATTTGTTAGGTTAGGTAAGGTGTGTCAGGAAACAGGACAAGTGTTTCCTGTCACGGGTCTTAGTCATATAAAGACCCGCCACTTGAGCTTTTGGTCATCTAACCGAGGACTTCCGCTGGCTTACCGATCCACCCATTTAAAAATTATGGTTACAATTATAACCATTTTCTGTAATATCCAATCACGGTGTTGTGCCTTTTTATTCTTCTTTAGTACTTTGCTCTTAGTATTTTCCTTAATTGCCAAGCATGTATCTGTGAGGCTGGGGTGTTTGGTGGAGTGCAGCAGCAGCAGAGTGACGAGATGCAGACAGGAGGAGTGGTGGCCATGCTGACGCTGCATCCATGACAACTTTATGCTGACACCGGCGAGGGCATCTCTGTCCTGGCCCGCCTCCCCACTGTTTGTATTATATATACCGTCTCCCCCATCTCCCCGCTTGTGTTAGTGTGTGTGTGTGTGTGTGTGTGTGTGTGTGTGTGTGTGTGTGTGTGTGTGTGTGTGTGTGTGTGTGTGTGTGTGTGTGTTTACCTGGAATTTACCTGGAGAGAGTTCCGGGGGTCAACGCCCCCGCGGCCCGGTCTGTGACCGCAGCAACTTGAAGAGATATGAGTTAAACCAAATCACACAACTCGACTATTTTAGTGCCAATTCAGTTGCCTTTACCTAGTCAGAAACCGATCCGTGACTCGATTAAGCTCTCTGGTGGAACGTTGTCAATGAAGGTTACTTATAATTGCATTTCGCGTCTCCTTTCTCTTCTCGGAGAAAAGAAGTGTGAACCTCCACACAGGTGAGTCTTCCCTCGATTTCTCCAGCATTCTCTTTTCATAGGCTATCCTCAGAGTTCTCTTCTGGGTTTTATAACATGATAAAAATTGTTAGAGTCCTGCCTGGTCACCACACCACGGTTTATGCGTAATACGCCTGAGTATAAAGTAACATTCTCTAACACCACCGTGGTTCCCTAACTTTTTCTTTTCTTTTTGGTTCAGAATCAAGAACATTTGAAGTTATATTCTCCTTGTGAGTCAAATGATACCAGTATCTACTTAGCACTCCAGAAAATGGTACTAATACCTACTTGATACGACAGCAAGTGACACTCGTACCTATTCACCTTTCAAACAAATAGTAGCGTTAGGACCCCAACAAGTACTTCTGGTACCTACTTGCACCCAAGCGAAGGAAATGAATGATATGAATGATACTCGCGCCTACTTAGCACCACTGGCAAATGATATCGATATTTATTTAGATGATTTGAAAATTTAAAGAAATAAGAATAAGAAAATCAAGGCAATGCAAGAGTAGACATGATAGAAAGGACAAAGAAATGCATCATAATGAGATCTTAAGTCTGAATATTATGCAGACATTCAGGGGTGTATTAGAATTAAATCACTGTACGGGGGTGGGAATATATGGTACAAAATACCGACACGATGGAAAAATAAACACAAATGCAGTATAATGCTATCCTTTATTGGCTTTGTTTCACCTACACAGTGGGCGAAACGTAGTCAAAAAAGAATCGCATTATACTGCATTTGTGTCTGTTTTTCCGCTGAACTGGGGTACAGAAAATAAAATTTAGAGAGTGGATGATGGGCAATAGAAGTGATCTGGTGATTTCAAAATGGTGGAGCAGAAGAGACTGTCCGAGGGGTTGTATAAATTCCGGGTGGATGGAAAAAGAGATAGAGGAGGCTCGAGGAGAGGTTGGCGGGTGGGGGGAGAATTGAAAACGTAGCAGCATCAGCATCCAGCAGACATGTGTCTGCTGGATGGACTGATCACATCCACCCCAGGCTGTGGGACTGATTACCTTATACTCATCCTCACCTTCCTCTGTTATTGGACTGAAGAAGCCACTAGCTGGCGAATGTTTTCTCAATAAAGATTCCCAAATGTTGCACAAGAGTCTAATTATTCAATTTGTCGGTTTTAAAAAAATTATTTTCATCAATGACATGGGTGTGCATTCGGCAGAGTAAGTAGAGACAAGTGATTGTTGCTGCTGTTGGAGTGTGAATGAAGTAACCTTAATTACTGAAAAGATTCAGGTAAAGTGGGTAGCTGGATTTGAAACATGGAGGTGGGAATCACAGTGCTTGTGCTCTGAGAGGAATCTTGAAGTGCAGATGTTCATTTGAGTTGTAATGTTCACACAATTCTGGCAAAAATAAGTTACTGAACGAGTGATGGTTAATGTGTTTCCTTCTTTGGGTCACCTAACAGTAGTGGGAGACAACCGATGTGGTAGAAAATATTTTACTGACGAACTTGTGTCAAGCAATAAATCAGTAATTCTTAATTATATATGCAAAGTAATCAGCTTACAACAAATCGTTCGTATTAATATAAAAATATGTGAGTTACATTTATTCAAAAAGTTGCTCAAATATTTAGTAAAATGTGATATTTATTCACTAGGTCGAAATTGTGATATACAGCGAGCTTTGAACCCATAACTGATCTTCAGCGAAAAGTTACTTATAGTGTTCCTGCGAAGTGAACATAACAGTGACAGATGAGAGTCACTGGAAGATTAGATTCAAAGCAGAAGTGATTCTTATTAATATTTTTATATTCAGGAGGAACTGCTAGGCCATTAGGAGTCATGCAATATTTTGGGAATGAAAGATGACGTATTTTGCTGCATATAAGACGCAATTATTTCATTTTTTTCAAAATCTGACCCTCAAAATCGCCCTGAGTCCTACACGGCGAAGGTCAGGCTTCGGCTTAGGCTTGGGATTTACGAACATTGTAATTCCATTTAGCTAAAAAATAAAGTTTCCCTCAATTTCATTTTTCCAACATATTTCATACTAAATTTAGCGTGAGTCTTACATGCCAGTGTTTCTTATATGCCGCAAAATAAGGTAATCAAGTCTGAACCAGAAAAGGAAAGGGTTTCACCAAATCCTTGGAAAAGGAACCCTTCACTGGCATAAAGATAAACTTCCCTCCCTCTCAGTGAATTTGCAGAGTATATACACTGATATACACCTCTCAGTGTATACATTTTAAATCTATGTATTTATTTCCATTATTTTTTTTTTCAAGTTACGTGTTCTCGTGGAAAATAATTATAGTCCATATACATCAAAAATTACTGGCAAAATTCAGGATAATTTATTAATTAAAAATTATGTAGAATATAAAATTTTATTTATCATAGACCTCTGTATTATAGACTTTAAAATAAATTGAATTATACTAATATATTAATTATTGATTATTAGATGTAAATTATTGTAATAAATGTTACTCTTTTAATTGAAAAGTTACATGGTCTGATAAAGTGATGGGAAATTATATGACGTATTCAAGATGGTGTGAAGTTGTTAAGATGGTGTGATGTTGTCACGGTGATGTGATGTTGTCACTGTGATGTGATGTTGTCACGGTGATGTGATGTTGTCACTGTGATGTGATGTCACGGTGATGTGATGTTGTTACGATGATGTGATGTTGTCACGATGATGTGATGTCACGGTGATGTGATGATGTCACGATGATGTGATGTTGTCACGATGATGTGATGTCACGGTGATGTGATGTTGTCACGATGATGTGATGTTGTCACGATGATGTGATGTTGTCACGGTGATGTGATGTTGTCACGATGATGTGATGTTGTTACGGTGATGTGATGTCACAGTGATGTGATGTTGTCACGATGATGTGATGTTGTTACGGTGATGTGATGTCACAGTGATGTGATGTTGTCACGATGATGTGATGTCACGGTGATGTGATGTTGTCACGGTGATGTGATGTTGTCACGGTGATGTGATGTTGTTAAGATGGTGTGATGTTGTCACGGTGATGTGATGTTGTCACTGTGATGTGATGTTGTCACGGTGATGTGATGTTGTCACGATGATGTGATGTTGTCACGGTGATGTGATGTCACAGTGATGTGATGTTGTCACGATGATGTGATGTCACGGTGATGTGATGTTGTCACGGTGATGTGATGTTGTCACGGTGATGTGATGTCACGGTGATGTGATGTTGTCACTGTGATGTGATGTTGTCACGGTGATGTGATGTTGTCACGGTGATGTGATGTTGTCACTGTGATGTGATGTTGTCACGATGATGTGATGTTGTCACGGTGATGTGAAGTTGTCACAGTGATGTGATGTTGTCACGGTGATGTGATGTCACGGTGATGTGATGTTGTTACGGTGATGTGATGTTGTCACGATGATGTGATGTTGTCACTGTGATGTGATGTTGTCACGATGATGTGATGTTGTCACGGTGATGTGATGTTGTCACGGTGATGTGATGTTGTCACGATGATGTGATGTTGTCACGGTGATGTGATGTTGTCACGATGATGTGATGTTGTCACGGTGATGTGATGTTGTCACGATGATGTGATGTTGTCACGGTGATGTGATGTTGTCACGATGATGTGATGTTGTCACGGTGATGTGATGTTGTCACTGTGATGTGATGTTGTCACGGTGATGTGATGTTGTTATGGTGATGTGATGTCACGGTGATGTGATGTTGTCACGGTGATGTGATGTCACGGTGATGTGATGTTGTCACTGTGATGTGATGTTGTCACGGTGATGTGATGTTGTCACGGTGATGTGATGTTGTCACTGTGATGTGATGTTGTCACGGAGATGTGATGTTGTCACTGTGATGTGATGTTGTCACGGTGATGTGATGTTGTCACGATGATGTGATGTTGTCACTGTGATGTGATGTCACTGTGATGTGATGTTGTCACGGTGATGTGATGTTGTTATGGTGATGTGATGTCACGGTGATGTGATGTTGTCACGGTGATGTGATGTCACGGTGATGTGATGTTGTCACTGTGATGTGATGTTGTCACGGTGATGTGATGTTGTCACGGTGATGTGATGTTGTCACTGTGATGTGATGTTGTCACGGTGATGTGATGTAGTTACGGTGATGTGATGTTGTTACGGTGATATGATGTTGTCACGGTGATGTGATGTTGTCACTGTGATGTGATGTCACGGTGATGTGTTGTTGTCACAGTGGTGTGATGTTGCCACGGTGATGTGATGTCACTGTGATGTGATGTCACAGTGATGTGATGTTGTCACGGTGATGTGATGTTGTCACTGTGATGTGATGTTGTCACGGTGATGTGATGTAGTTACGGTGATGTGATGTTGTTACGGTGATGTGATGTTGTCACGGTGATGTCATGTTGTCACGGTGATGTGATGTTGTCACGGTGATGTGATGTTGTCACGGTGATGTGATGTTGTCACGGTGATGTGATGTTGTCACGGTGATGTGAAGTTGTTAAGATGGTGTGATGTTGTCACGGTGATGTTATGTTGTTACGGTGATGTGATGTTGTCACGGTGATGTGATGTTGTCACGGTGATGTGATGTTGTTACGGTGATGTGATGTCGTCACGGTGATGTAATGTTGTCACGGTGATGTGATGTTGTCACAGTGATGTGATGTCACAGTGATGTGATGTTGTCACAGTGATGTGATGTTGTCACGGTGATGTGATGTTGTTACGGTGATGTGATGTTGTCACGGTGATGTGATGTCACAGTGATGTGATGTTGTCACGGTGATGTGGTATTGTCACGGTGATGTGATGTTGTCACTGTGGTGTAATGTTTGTTAGTGTGTTGTGAAGTTCATCAAGGATTAATGCCTATCGACTACACGAGACTCATTAATGCTGCAAATAACATGTTTATCGCAAGTTAAAAATACTTTAATCACAAGAGTTGGGTTTAAACACCCAGTGTATATAAACTGAGAGTCTTATACCTCTTCAGCGTATGAATCCTGTGTATAAATTTCTTTCATATGGTTCCAGATATTTAACAGAAATTCCAATATTCTCAGCCTTGTCCATATATACAAAGTTTCTTTTATGTTTGGCAATTTCCGTGACAACTTTAACATATACATGTATTAAAAAATAATTTTATGATTTTTTTTTTGAATCTTGTAAAATTTAATTGCCAAAAAAGAAGTTTTGAGTTTATACAAAATTGTCTTTTTTAAAAGTAAATAGAGAAATCAACCTTTTTGTGACTTAATTTTCCTGTCTTCGAATTGATAATCATTTGTATGAATTGATAATCAATTGCATATTAAATGAAGTACTGAAACCTTAGCAATTTCTGAGCTGAGAACTAAGTTCTTGCACAGATGTGTATGCTGAGAGGCCCATTTCCCTCAGTGAATATATGCTGACAGTTTGCTTAGATTAATATGATGGAGATTAAAGTATTCTTGCCTGGTGGTGAGAAGGTTACCATGCAGTCTCAATGAGCCTAGTGTTGTCGATAGGCTTTAAACGTTATTAATCAACCAGTTACAGCGGCGCTGGGAACTCTTTTGTAGTGGCTCTGGGACCTCACATTTCCTCTTAGCTTAATAAGATTACCTATATTCTCATATTTTAGGAATTTCCCAACCTCCCATTCCATACAACAAGCATCTTTCAACCTTCTTCTCCATACCATAAGAATCTCTCAACCTTCTCCGTATCATAAGAACCTTTCAAATTTCTTATCCTTACCATATGAATCTCTAAAACTTATCCTTAGTATAAGAATCTCTCAACTTTCTTCACTAAACTACAGAATATTTGAGTCTCTCTCAAAGAAACTATGACTCCTTCTTGATACCCTAAGAATATCTCTATTCATTAAGAATCTTTCAGCCTCCACACACCATAAGGTAAGAATCCCTCAACCTCCTTCCCCATACCTGAAGAATCTTTCAATCTCTCTCTCTACATAACTAAAAATTTTCTCAGCTTTCCTCCCTCGCCTTGCCGGGCTCCATCTCTTTCCAACCCAAATACTCATAATTCACCTCCTCCAGTAGCAATGGGTTCGTGCTTGTGGCGTCTTCCACGTTGCTTAATGCCACCAAAGCCTCGCATCCCGCTGCTTTATACCTTCTTAAGGAGATTTCTCAACGCTTCTGTTCACTCACCCCTGAAGGAAGAAGTTTTACGCCTTCATCGAAATAGATTTTATCCAGGGCAGCACTTACTTCACTTGAAGAAATTATACTCGATCGTCTGTGAAGTACCAGAGGGTTCACAGATGGTTGATTTATGAGATTATTAATTCTTTTGAGGGAAAGGTGCCTTGATGCCAGTGGTGGGTTTTTGATTCAAGGAATTGAAACTACTTTCTCTTTCTTGGGGTTAAACCTTATTACTTCTCATTTTTATTTCCGAGGCGATATATGGCTCTTGTAAGTTAAGCCATTCCTCATGAATTTATATATATATATATATATATATATATATATATATATATATATATATATATATATATATATATATATATATATATATATATATATATATATATATATATATATGTATATATATGTATATATATATATATATATATATATATATATATATATATATATATATATACATATATATATGTATATATATATATATATATATATATATATATATATATATATATATATATATATATATATACATATATATATATATATATACATATATATATATATATATATATATATATATATATATATATATATATATATATATATATATATATATATATATATATATATATATATATTATATATATCCGGAAATGGAACCCTCGATTCTTTAAAACGCCACCCTCGAAATTAGTCCTTAGCTTGCTACAGCTACGAATGTGTCGCACCTTATGTATGTGACATTGATGGTTAAGTGGTTTAGGGTGTCTCGCTATTTTGACGGGCTACGAAGTTGCCCGTTGAAGTATCGAGGGTTCGACTCCCGGTCATTGCAGCTTATTTGCTATAAACCACTTGTTCGTGGATGAATTAATATGTAAAACTGTTTGCGTATTGGTATTCCAACCCAGAGGAGAATGATCTCTATATTTATCATCTTTATGTGTGTGGATACGCGCAGGCGTGTGTGTGTGCTTTCTTTTTAATGAGATATGTAGGTTATTCACAGTCAATAATACTTTAATTCCTCAGCATTTACGTAAACAATGAGAGACATGCATCCCACGGTTTATATGTTAAGGCTGAAACATCCCTATGACATCCTCAATAATCTCCCAGCTTCTCTCTGCTATAATAACCAGCAGTGTTGAGCAGCTGCTGACATCAGTGTTTGAAGCGGAACTTTGATAAAGCCACTAAGCCGATTACAACTTCTGAAAAGCAAGTTGCCACACATACTCTAGGCAGCTGTTGTTTTGTCGTGGAGGATCTTTATGATACATCAGACTGTTTCGTGGAAGTGTTTTGACTTTCAGAGTGCTCCCTGGCTGCTGCTGGTGTTGGTGAGCCCCATATATATATATATATATATATATATATATATATATATATATATATATATATATATATATATATATATATATATATATATATATATATATATATATATAAACAGATATTAGCGAAAACTCGATTTGGTATAACACACTCACCAACAGTAGTAGTAGTAGTAGTTACTAGTTATCAAAGGCACTTATCGATAGACACTAGGCCTGCTATATTTCTGTGTGTGTGTGTGTGTGTGTGTGTGTGTGTGTGTGTGTGTGTGTGTGTGTGTGTGTGTGTGTGTGTGTATGTGTGTGTGTGTGTGGCATGCAAAGAGTACGCAACCTTTATTAGGCGCATGTACACACCCTCACTGAAAGGCTATCTCCCCAACCAGCGAACCAGGTACTAAGGATTGATGATGGGGCCCCGTCGTTCAATCAGTACACAGGTTGCAGCCAATGAGAAGATGGTTTTGGCAATCGCAGAGGTTATGTGGGTACCACTCACCTGTCTGCCCTTGTCAATCCCATTCTAGAGCTGGTTGAATCACGGTCTGCTCTCTAGTGGCTTCTATTCTGCCTTGCTTACCGTGGAGTGCACTAATACCTATTGTTGTACATAGTGTATATAGTGTACATACTTCTGTTCTAAATTGATGAAGGATAATACAAGTCAAAAGTTTTTCTGCTGTGTTTATTTTGCTCCCTTTACACCCATGATAACAGGCCTTTGGGACTCCTGGGTTGTAGTAGTGTGTGTGTGTGTTCATTTATGCTTATATTAACAAAAATCGCTTAAAAACATGAAATACTATTACCTACATACTTTCCCTGACTTGACAATGCTAGTGATGTCATCAGTCATTATGGTTAAACTAGAAAAGGCAACCCTTAGAAGGATTTAAAGCCTAGATATGCCCCATTTTTAGAGAATTTTATACTCATTTTTTCCTCAGATAATCCCCATTTTCTTTCACATTTACTGGCTCGCACATCTTCAATCCGAGTCTTCCCACATTTAACTTTCCCAGGAGCACCGACGTTTAAATGTCTGTCTGGCCGGGTCTTGCAGACAAATTCAAATTCAAATTCAAAGTTTATTCTCTATAAGGATTACAATGCTGAGTTTACAGAAATTTGGTTATTGTGTGGTTTACATGTAGTAAAATTGTGATTACAGAGTGTACCACTAGAACGCTTAGCATGGCTAGGCATTTCGGGCAGACTTAGTTTTATTCTTAATTGTAAAATATTACAAATTATGAGGTAAGTTGGTATTATGGCTAAGTGACTAAATACTAGTTTGTGAGTTTAGCAATGTGAATGCTTTTGTTTTGGCACAGTACATAGTTTCAGTATTGGAGTATCACAGGATTCATTATTTTAAGATTGAGATTAATATTTCTGTTTATGGTCAAATGAGTGAGTGAGTGTAAGTGTGAACCACCAGGTGGTATTCGTGTAGTTAGTTGACGGGGTGTATCAGGGAGATAAGATGTTTTCTAATGGTAGTTTTGAAGGTGATGAATGTGTCTGCAGTTCTAGAGTTCTCAGGTAGGGTATTCCAGATTTTAGGGCCTTTGACATACATTGAATTTTTGTAAAGGTTTAGTCGGACACGGGGAATGTCGTAGAGATGTTTGTGTCTGGTGTTATGCCTGTGGGTTCTGTCACAACTATCAAGAAAGCGTTTTAGGTCAAGGTTGATATTAGAGTTTAAGGCCCTGTAGATGTAGATTGCACAGTAGTAAGTGTGGATGTACTGAACAGGGAGTAAGTTTAGGTCTATGAAGAGTGGGGGGGTGTGTTGCCAGGGATGGGATTTAGTGATTATTCTTACTGCAGCTTTTTGTTGGGTTATTATTGGCTTTAGGTGTGTTGCTGCAGTTGATCCCCAAGCACAAATAGCATAGGTGAGGTATGGATAAATAAGTGAGTGGTATAGTGTGAGAAGGGCATTTTGCGGCACGTAGTATCGTATCTTGGAGAGGATCCCAACCGTTTTGGATACTTTTTTGGTTATATGCTGGATATGGGTGCTGAAATTCAGGTTGTTGTCAAGGTATAAGCCTAGGAATTTGCCCCCATTATTTCTGGTAATTAGAGTGTTGTCAATCTTAATGTTAATTTGTGCATCTCCTGCTCTGCTACCAAACATAATATAGTAGGTTTTGTCAGTGTTAAGCGTAAGTTTATTGGCTGTCATCCAAGTCGATATTTTGATCAGCTCCTCATTCACAATGGTGTTGAGGGTGGCAAGATTAGGGTGAGAGATGACATAAGTCGTGTCGTCAGCAAAGAGAATGGGTTTCAGGTGTTGGGATACGTTTGGAAGGTCATTGATGTATATGAGGAAGAGCAGGGGACCAAGGACACTTCCCTGCGGAACTCCAGTATCAAGTGGCCGTGTTGCTGATGCTGTGTCTTTAATGGTGACATACTGATACCTATTAGTAATGTAAGATTTGAAATAAGCAAGCGCATGGCCTCTTATACCGTAATGATCAAGTTTGTGGAGTAGGATGTCGTGGTCTACTGTGTCAAAAGCTTTTCTTAGGTCAATAAAAATTCCTAGTGGATATTCCTTATTTTCCAATGCTGTGTAAAGCAGATCTAGCATTTTTATGATTGCATCATTAGTGCTTTTATTTTTCCTGAATCCAAATTGGCAGGGGTTGAGTATGTTTTGAGCCGTTATAAATGAATACAGTCTCCTGTGCACGAGTTTCTCAAAGATTTTGGATAGCAATGGTAAGTTAGATATTGGCCTATAGTTGTTTAAGTCTGTAGGGTCACCACCTTTATGTATTGGTGTAACCCTTGCCATCTTGAGTAGTTTCGGGAAGGTGCTAGTCTCTAGTGACTTGTTAAAAAGTAATGAAATAGCATGCGAAAGGACATGGGCCGCTCGCTTGTACAGTAATGGTGGGACATGAGACAGATTCCCCGAGTTATTTTTAAGTGACTTTATAATCTCGGTGACTTCCGTGGGCTCAGTTGGTGCAAGATAGAAGGAATTAGGGAAATTCCCATCTAGGTAGTCCCCGGCATGGGCATTGGTATGTGGGATTTTACTGGCGAGATTAGATCCTATGGTTGAGAAGAAGTCGTTTATCTTGTTAGCTGTGTCAGTGGGATGTAGTGGTGTTTCATTAGGTTTAGTTAGGACAATATTCTTGGTTTTTCTCAGTTTGTGGGTCCCTAGAATCTGAGAGAGTGTTTTCCAGGTCTTTTTTATATCTCCTCTAGTGTCTGTGAATCTACTGGAGTAGTATAGTTGTTTGGCTTTCTTTATTACTTTGGTGAGAGCTGATGAATAGTGTTTAAGAATATCTTTGTGTATTAAGCCCTGTCTATATTGCTTTTCATATTGGTGTTTCTTGTCAATGGATTTCAGAATGGTGCTGGTTAGCCATGGGCAACCAAGCCGTTTGTTTGTGATCTGTTTTGTTTTTATAGGACAATGTTTGTTGTATAGTCTAAGTAATTTGTTAAGAAAAATGTCTGTCCAGTCATCAATACCATTGGCCTTGGAGAATTCTGTAGGCCAGTCAACAGTCTCTAGGTCAGCTGTGAACTTCCTTACTGAGGCCTCGTCATGGAGTCTAAATGAGACTTTGTTGTATTCAAGTGGTGGTTTACTAATGTTTGTCAGGAGGAAGGTAGGGTAGTGGTCTGTAGTGCTATCTGTGATTATCCCTGATTTAAGGGGGGCTAGTATATTGGTCCATATGTGGTCTATTATGGTTGCACTTGTCTCAGTGAGCCTGGTTGGTTTAGTTATTGTTGGTATGAGAAGTGTGTTGTTCATATTGTTGATGAAATCAGTTACAGGCTGATCATCTAGTAAGCCAAGGTTGATGTTGAAGTCTCCAGCTAAGAGAAGGTGGTGCTTATTCATTTGTCTGTTTGTTATTAGTGACTTTAATTTCTCACTGAAATTTGGGATGTTTGTGTGAGGTATCCGGTAAATGGCACCGATTGTTATAGGCGTCTTAAGGTTTTTTACAGTAAAATTAGCAAAAATGTATTCCCCATATTCATCACTAAAGCAAGTGGTGCTAATACAAGATAATTGGTTAGAGTAATAGATTGCAATACCACCCCCAACTTGGTTTGGTCTGCAGTTGTGAATTGCTGTGTATCCTGGTAGAGGGTAGATATCTATTGTGTCCTGCTTAAGCCAGGTCTCAGTAAGAATAATGCAGGAGAAGGGTGTCTTTAGTGATTCAAGGAGTGCTAGGAGGTCATCATAGTGTTTGCTTAAGGACCTGATGTTGTAGTTAAGTACTGATAGACTTTTAGCATTGTTTAGGATAGTGCTGGCTTGTGATGCTGTGTAATAAAGGCAGTTACTTTCCAATAGGTTTTGATTGGGTGTCAGATTATGGAGGTTTAGATCAGGGTCAACGTGATCAATCATCTTCTAGGTTTAAATTATGGTTATTTATATCCTGAGTTGTGTGTTGAGTTCTAGTACTGATATCTGTAGTGGTAGGAAGTTTGGACAAGTATATAGCTAGAGTATTTTGGTCATGTAGAGTATAGTCACTACTACACATAATGAAGTTGATGTTGTCTATGTGTTGTGCTGGAATGAACTAAAGTACAACTAGGTATAAACTAGTAATATAAAAATACAAATTAAAAATAGAACAAGACTCTCACTTGTAATTGCACTAAGGTCTAATAATGACTTTTGTGGAGTCTATGTTTTGAGCTAGAATGAGCTATAGTACAATAGGTTTAATCTAATAATATAAAAATACAAATTAAAAATAGCACTAGTCTCTCACTAGTAATTGCACTATGGTCTAATATAGTGAATTTGGTATTGACTATGTATTGAGTTAGAATGAGCTATGGTACAACTGAATTTAATCTAATAATATAAAAATACAAATTAAAAATAGCACCAGTCTCTCACTAGTAATTGCACTATGGTCTAATATAGTGAATTTGGTATTGACTATGTATTGAGCTAGAAAGAGCTATAGTACAACTAGGTTTAGTCTAATAATATAAAAATACAAATTACAAATAGCACCAGTCTCTCACTAGTAATTGCACTATGGTCTAGTATAGTGAATTTGGTATTGACTATGTATTGAGCTAGAATGAGCTAGAGTAAAACTGTGATTAATCTAATAATATAATAAAGGCACAAGACTCTCAATTGTAATTGCACTAAGGTCTTATATAAGTTGTTTACAAGAATTAGAGTATAATTAGATTTAAATTGACAGGATAAAATACACAAATTAAGGTAGCAAAAGAATAATAAAAAAAAATGATAAAAATAAAAATGGCAATGACTTGGTTATAATATGCTAGTAAGATGGTAGACAGGATAATATAAAAGTTGTAGTTGAAAATACTAGTTTAAAAAAGTATGGAATAAAAATGGTCAATAAAAGAAGTTTACAATAAGTTTGATCAATATAGTTTAAAGTAAAATTGGGCAATAATAGGGATTTAGAATAAAATTGGGCAATTGAGTATTTTTTAAAGTGAGGTAGAATTATTGAAGACAAGTTATGGTTAGTTTATAATAAAATAAGATGGAACAGTGATGTGGTAAGTTGTAAAAAAGGAGATAGATTCTGTAGATATTAAACACAATTAAGACTATGAGGTAGAATGGTCGTTGAATACAACAATGACAATCAAAAGTAGTTGGGGTATTAGAATTTTAGGGGGGCACAAATTTATGACAATATAACACTAACGGTGGACTATGGGTATTATCTGCACTTTACTCTGATTCTGTTAGTCCAGCCTCACTTAGGAATGTTTTAAGGTCATGTTCTGTAGAGATGAAGTATCTCTTCCCAGTGGGCTGTTTCCTAACTGCGATTTTTCCATCCCTCACAAAGCACTGGTGGATTTTTTGGGCATAGCGTAATTTTCTTAGCCGATAAAGAAGGTTTTGTCTTGTTTTGGTAAGGCACTCATTGACGTAAACATCAGTTTTCATAGAAATAGATGTTTTTAGTAGGTTGTTTCTTTGTAGGCTAGTTTGGAATTTTAACAGCACTGTTTTTTTACCTGCTTGGTAGCCCATCAGTTTGCAATCCTTTAGGTCATCACTACGTATGTTAAGGCGAAGGTGGTCCTTGATAAGCTGTAGGGTGGTCTCCATGCAGGTCTCTTGGGTGACTGTGGCTGGGAGATGTTTGCTGTTAACTACAACAGCGTCAGATAGCTGCTGTTGGTCATTATGGTCTTGGAAGTTGGTTATGACATTGGCAAGTTGTTGGTCCACTCTTGATCTTTCCTCTGTAATGTTGGTAGTAAGTAGGGTGACTTGGTCTTTTAGAGTGTTGATGGTGTCTAGGGACTGGGTGTGGGTGTTGCTTTGTTGTTCTAGAGTGTCTAGTTTATGTTCTAGAGCAGTGATCTTGTTGAGGTAATCTGCATTGCTAGCTTTTAGTTCCTGCATTTCTTGAGTTAGTTTGGTGATCGTTTGGTTCTGAATCATAAGGAGTTTAGCTATTTCTGGGTCGGTGATCTTCTTGACATCAAATACTGGGAAGGAGTTATCTTGGACTGTAGCGGCGGCCATGTTTGTTGTTGTCTGTCGTGTGTTGTGGTGGTGCCGGTGGGTGATGAGGGTTGTGTCCTGGCTGGCAGTACCACAAGTTTTCCTCGTGTTATTACTGCTCTCACCTTTGATGTTAGGAGTCCTTAGCTGGTTACTGGATCTTCTTTTATTGCTCTGACCCTTGTCCATTGGCTGTGGCTTCGGGTGAATAGTAGGCGATGGGTGATGGGTGAATGTTGTGGAGTATCACTTCAGTGGCAGCGGGGTAGGAGGTGGTAGTACGAGTCCTATTAGTTGGTAATTTGTGAACTTTTGGGTGATTTCTGCAGTTGATTTATATCATTCTGGGTATCCACACATGTTAGTGTTATGTGGGTCTTGATTAGGTCATCACTGGGCTGCTGGGAACCTCAGGTAGAAGTAAAAATAGAGGACAAGGCTCCTGTTGCCGCTGCCGCTGCCATTAATTATCTAAATATTATGACGGTTAAATTTGACAGAGGAAAAAAAATCGTACCGCAGCCTACATATTTTGAACTGAAATTAAATGATGGTGGAATGTGGCTGATAGATCCGAAATGTCGATCACGCAATATTTTTTTGGTAGTAAATGGAAAAGTTCTAAATTAGTCTACAATTTTGGAGAGAAAATTTAGTCTATAATTTGATGAGAGCTTGGACGATGTTTCGGTCTTTTGTGCACCATATGTACTCAGCTATATTGTGCTTATCTGTTATGTGGCCCGGTGGCCTGGTGGTTAAAGCTCCCGCTTCACACACGGAGGGCCCGGGTTCGATTCCCGGCGGGTGGAAACATTTCGACACGTTTCCTTACACCTGTTGTCCTGTTCACCTAGCAGCAAATAGGTACCTGGGTGTTAGTCGACTGGTGTGGGTCGCATCCTGGGGGACAAGATTAAGGACCCCAATGGAAATAAGTTAAACAGTCCTCGATGACGCACTGACTTTCTTGGGTTATCCTGGGTGGCTAACCCTCCTGGGTTAAAAATCCGAACGAAATTTTATCTTATTTTATCTTATGTGTGCTTTAAAATGTTTTATTCAAGCCCAGTGTGTGGGAGAAATGTTGTAGGTAAAAAGATATCCACTGGGTGAAGGAAACATTGTGGGTATGAAGGTATATACTGTGTGGGCGAAACATTATGGGTAATAATGGAGGCCAATGTGTGAAGTGAAACGTTGTGGGCAATTAACGTATCCACTGTTTATTTGTGATTTGTTCCAGTCACAGTATTGTGACTTATTTGTTAAATGTTCCTCCCATTGTGGTTTAGTTGTGAATTGTTACAGCCACGTTATTGTTACTCTTACGTGAAAGAAGAAAATTTAAATAGAGGCCACGACATATGTTGTAAAGTTTCTCAACATCAGTCCTTCAAGAAGTGTCCACCTTCTCTTTGTTGGTAAGATCAGGCAAAAGTTTTCTGTCCCAGTATTCCACTGTATAGAAAACGAGACTTGCGTTTACTTCAGAACGTATACTTCTGAACTCTGCACAAGTGTCCTGTTCCATAGTCTGCCGGTAAAACCATACCATTAGCAACCAATATACCATCACGATCCAGAAGGGATATTTTTCTTGGCTGATTCAGCCGGCTGCTTGTGGTGACGCTCTTGGTTTTAACAAAGGATCAACTGAGAATCGGGTACCTGATGTTTTGACAGAGGTTGCTAGCTGTTTCCAGTCACTCACCCTCGTCCTTTTTAAAGCTGGAGATAATTGTTGATTGGAGAATAAAATATCACAATACCGTGGCTGGAAAAAATCACAACTTAACCACAATACCATGACTGGAACAATTCATCAAGTGAAGCATTTTGGTGTAGATTCTCGGTGAATCATTGTGGGTTGAAAATATTGTTGGTTATCGTAGGGTATCGTGGTGAGGGGAAGGGAGATAAATCTTCTATGATTCCCAAAAGAAATTCAGAGTGACGATGAGTGATAGTGACACAACCAGGACATGATGAAGATGAGTGATAATGACACAACCAGAACACGATGAAGATGAATGATAGTGACAGCCAAAACACGATGAGGATGAATGATAGTGACAGCCAGAACGCAATGGAGATAAGTGACAGTGATACCCAGAACACAATAAAAATGAGTGAAAGTGACACAACCAAAAGCACGATGATGATGATGATGAGTGACAGTGACACAACCAAAAGCACGATGATGATGATGATGAGTGACAGTGACACAACCAAAATTCATCCACTACGTTTTTCTTACCGATATCATCTGCTCTCTTTTTCTGATATGAATCCTTCATATTTTTTTTTTTGGGGGGGGGAGAGAGGGAGGGGTATGAAGTCTCATTGTCCCACATCAACTGGACTCTCATTGTGAGGGCAGGAACTCACAATCACCTTCCCCTCACAATGAGATCATCTGCACACAGTCTCGATACAGTGTCGAACAAACTGTTCAGCTTGAACACTTTCATCGGCAAAATGAAATCGCTTTTGGAAAAAACATGTTGTTTTACCCTTGTTTTGTCATTTTTTTTTCCTTGTTCGTCTTTTCTTTTTAATTCTGCCACTCTCTGAATAAATACAAAAAGATTCTCCAAAACGCGGCTTTATACGGTTGTGTTGACATACAGAAGCTTTACAAAAAAAAAGGGTTATAAGCTTAGTAAAGTGCAAAGCTATTTTAACAGCTTTTAGCCTGGAAATAAACGAAATTAAGGTATCAGGTTGAATATTAGTTCTTTACATGTGAACGTGTTTAGGAAGGATAACAGCTGTTAGCTTGTATAACCAGTAAACGAGCTAATGTAGAATAGCACATGTTAGCCTCTAAAATAGCTGAGGTAGGGAAACAGCTCTTAGCTTGTAAATTAGATGAGGTAAGAAAACAGCTCTTAGCTTGTAAATTAGATGAAGTAGGAAAACAGCTCTTAGCTTGTAAATTAGTTGAGGAAGGGAAACAACTCTTAGCTTGTAAATTAGCTGAGATAGGAAAACAACTCTTAGCTTGTAAATTAGCTGAGGAAGGGAAACAACTCTTAGCTTGTAAATTAGCTGAGATAGGAAAACAACTCTTAGCTTGTAAATTAGCTGAGGAAGGGAAACAACTCTTAGCTTGTAAATTAGCTGAGGTAGGGAAACATCTCTTTGTTTATAAATTAGCTGAGGTAGTCCATAAATGAGTCGAGGAAAGATAATCGCTAATAGCCTGTAAATGAGCTGTAAATAAGAATATTACGTAACTTACTATTTAAAAAGTTTGATAATAAGGGAAGGTCACAGTTTATGGCGAGAAGGATATTGTATGTTTTCCCAGTGTCTGGATGAATGTTGCAACAAGTCAGCTTTAATTCCTATGCTGAGGCAGCTCGTGGTACGTTTGTGTGTGTGTGTGTGTGTGTGTGTGTGTGTGTGTGTGTGTGTGTGTGTGTGTGTGTGTGTGTGTGTGTGTTAGTTACCATTTGGTCCTAGGCACATGTCGATTAGACACTAGGCCTGTTGTATGTGCATGCGTGTGTGTGGTATGTGTGTGTGATGTGTTAGTGTGTGTGTGTGTGTGTGTGTGAGAGAGAGAGAGAGAGAGAGAGAGAGAGAGAGAGAGAGAGAGAGAGTTTGTGACCCATTTTGTTTTTAAGGGGATATTAAGAGAGAGGAAAAAAAAATATTTATTATTACCACTAGCACATACACTAGAAGGTGGTATAAAACACTAATGTTAATTGTATAGTGTTATACACTGCTGAACAGTGAAAGTTGCTATAATGATCTGAAGCTTAACACTCCAAGAAAGTATATCAGAAATGGGTATACTTAACTGTGAAATTCTTTATCTGTCAGTGATTTTTATAGGTCCGTTACTTCTGAATCCCTTTATATTAGTGTATATCACAGATCTCTTTCTATTGAATCCCTAATTGTCAGTGAACTTCTCAGATCTCTTGCTTTTGAATCCCTTAATGTCAGTGTCTTTTACAGATCCCTTGCTATTGAATCCCTTTAATGTCAGTGCCTTTTACAGATCCTAGCTCTTAGATCATTTAATGTCATCGCCTTTCGCAGATTTCTTGCTATTGGATACTCTAGGTAAGAGTCTTTTTTTTTTTATATTTAATTTAAAACTTCATGTACAAATATTTATAGGTACATATATAAAAAAATGAACAAGGACAACATCAATAAAACAATATATAAACACGAAACAATCCAGGCAACATCTGACAGTCTACTATATACAAGTTTTTAAAACATATCACAATTTAAGAAGGAATAAAGTTATAATAACAAAGGCCACAAAATGGCTATAAATAAAACTTCTAAAATTACAACCTCAACACAATAATGCACCAAGCTTAATGACAATCACCCGTAATACAACTCGCAACAAATACACCAGACCTACAATATGCCTTATTAAGAAACCTATGCTGCAACACAGGTGACCCATCATCCCTCCCCACACTCACACACACACATTGAAAACTAACCCTATCACCAACCTGAATAAGCATGACATTAATTATCCTCAATCTAGGATTATTATGACACATGTCACTTGAGGAAACATTATTTTCAACCATGAATGGTACAGGACTACCAAAATTACAATACCTTAAATAAGAATAATAATAATAGATAATTACGTCAAACTGATGCTGGACCACGTTACAAAAAAAAGGCAAAAATAACTCAGTGCTTCAAGGAAATAGTGAAAGGAAAACCCTCTCAAGAAAATTCAAATTCAATTGCAATACCAGTGCAAGTGGAACATAATACTCTACCAAAGAAATATACATGTTATATAATTTATAGGTTATACATTAATACATGTTATATATTTAATCTGCTCCTTACACCTTCCCCATCAAGGGAACTAAGCAAAACTTATCTTGCACAACCTCTCATCTGGTCACACACTAGTACCTCCAATCACACCCAACCACATCACTGCATACCCAAGGAGGTAAGCCCGTTGAAATCCCCTGAACCCCCTCCCCCTTTTTTACCAACCTACTCACCCCGGCAGTTAAAGCCCCTTATAACGCCAATAAATTCCCTATTGTTAG